>NC_134400.1:154654297-154954297 GCF_050003625.1 Haematobia irritans | reverse complement strand
TCATATAAAAATTTTAATTTTTCAAGGATTTTCATCGAAATTTTAATTTTTTGGAGGTGGTCACGAATTGAGGTCCTTTTCGCTCTAGAACGCATATTTAAGGAGTTATGGCCAAAATAAGTTTTTCATATAAAAATTTTAATTGTTCAAGGATTTTCATCGACATTTCAATTTTTTGGGGGTGTTCACGAATTGAGGTCCCTTTCGCTCTAGGACGCATATGTAAGGAGTTATGGCCAAAATAAGTTTTTCATATAAAATTTTTAATTGTTCAAGGATTTTCATCGAAATTTTAATTTTTTGGAGGTGGTCACGAATTGAGGTCCTTTTCGCTCTAGGACGCATATTTAAGGAATTATGACCAAAATAAGTTTTTTATAAAAATTTTAATTTTTCAAGGATTTTCATCGAAATTTTAATTTTTTGGAGGTGGTCGCGAATTGAGGTCCTTTTCGCTCTAGAACGCATATTTAAAGAGTTATGGCCAAAATAAGTTTTTCATGTAACAATTTTAATTTTTCAAGGATTTTCATCGAAATTTTAATTTTTCAGGGGTGGTCATGAATTAACGTTCTTTTCGCTCTAGGACGCATATTTAAGGAGTTATGGCCAAAATAAATTTTTCATATAAAAATTTTAATTTTTCAAGGATTTTCATCGAAATTTTAATTTTTCGCGTATGGTCACGAATTAACGTTCTTTTCGCTCTAGGACGCATATTTAAGGAGTTATGGCCAAAATTAGTTTTTCATATAAAAATTTTAATTTTTCCAAGGATTTTCATCGAAATTTTAATTTTTTGGGGGTGGTCACGAATTAACGTTCTTTTCGCTCTAGGACGCATATTTAAGGAGTTATGGCCAAAATAAGTTTTTCATATAAAAATTTTAAATTTTTCGAGGATTTTCATCAAAATTTTAATTTTTAAGTGGTGGTCACGAATTAACGTTCTTTTCGCTCTAGGACGCATATTTAAGGAGTTATGGCCAAAATAACTTTTCAATATAAAAATTTTAATTTTTCAAGGATTTTCATCGAAATTTTAATTTTTTGGAGGTGGTCGCGAATTGAGGTCCTTTTCGCTCTAGAACGCATATTTAAGGAGTTATGGCCAAAATAAGTTTTTCATGTAACAATTTTAATTTTTCAAGGATTTTCATCGAAATTTTTATTTTTCAGGGGTGGTCACGAATTAACGTTCATTTCGCTCTAGGACGCATATTTAAGGAGTTATGGCCAAAATAAATTTTTCATATAACAATTTTAATTTTTCAAGGATTTTCATCGAAATTTTAATTTTTGAGGGGTGGTCACGAATTAACGTTCTTTTCGCTCTAGGACGCATATTTAAGGAGTTATGACCAAAATAAATTTTTCATATAAAAATTTTAATTTTTCAAGGATTTTCATCGAAATTTTAATTTTTTGGAGGTGGTCACGAATTGAGGTCCTTTTCGCTCTAGAACGCATATTTAAGGAGTTATGGCCAAAATAAGTTTTTCATATAAAAATTTTAATTGTTCAAGGATTTTCATCGAAATTTTAATTTTTTGGGGGTGGTCACGAATTAACGTTCTTTTCGCTCTAGGACGCTATTTAAGGAGTTATGGCCAAAATAAGTTTTTCTTATAAAAATTTTAATTGTTCAAGGATTTTCATCGAAATTTTAATTTTTTGGAGGTGGTCACGAATTGAGGTCCTTTTCGCTCTAGGACGCATATTTAAGGAGTTATGGCCAAAATAAGTTTTTCATATAAAAATTTTAATTTTTCAAGGATTTTCATCGACATTTCAATTTTTTGGGGGTGTTCACGAATTAACGTTCTTTTCGCTCTAGGACGCATATTTAAGGAGTTATGGCCAAAATAAGTTTTTCATATAAAAATTTTAATTTTTCAAGGATTTTCATCGAAATTTTAATTTTTGGAGGTGGTCACGAATTGAGGTCCTTTTCGCTCTAGGACGCATATTTAAGGAATTATGACCAAAATAAGTTTTTTATAAAAATTTCAATTTTTTAAGGATTTTCATCGAAATTTTGATTTTTTGGGGGTAGTCACGAATTAAGGTCCTTTTGGCTCTAGGACGCATATTTAAGGAGTTATGGCCAAAATAGGTTTTTCATATAAAAATTTCAATTTTTTAAGCATTTTCATCGAAATTTTGATTTTTTGGGGGTGGTCACGAATTAAGGTCCTTTTGGCTCTAGGACGCATATTTAAGGAGTTATGGCCAAAATAAGTTTTTCATATAAAAATTTCAATTTTTAAGGATTTTCATCGAAATTTTGATTTTTTGGGGGTGGTCACGAATTAAGGTCCTTTTGGCTCTAGGACGCATATTTAAGGAGTTATGGCCAAAATAAGTTTTTTATAAAAATTTTAATTTTTCAAGGATTTTCTTCGAAATTTTAATTTTTTTGAGGTGGTCAGGAATTGAGGTCCTTTTCGCTCTAGGACGCATATTTAAGGAGTTATGGCCAAAATAAGTTTTTCATATAAAAATTTTAATTTTTCAAGAATTTTCATCGAAATTTCAATTTTTTGGGGGTGTTCACGAATTAACGTTCTTTTCGCTCTAGGACGCATATTTAAGGAGTTATGGCCAAAATAAGTTTTTCATAAAAAAAATTTAATTTTTCAAGGATTTTCAACGAAATTTTAATTTTTCAGGGGTGGTCACGAATTAACGTTCTTTTCGCTCTAGAAGGCATATTTAAGGAGTCATGGCCAAAATAAGTTTTTCATATAAAAATTTTAATTTTTCAAGGATTTTCATCGACATTTCAATTTTTTGGGGGTGTTCACGAATTAACGTTCTTTTCGCTCTAGAACTCATATTTAAGGAGTTATGTCCAAAATAAGTTTTTCATATAAAAATTTTAATTGTTCAAGGATTTTCATCGAAATTTTAATTTTTTGGGGGTGGTCACGAATTAACGTTCTTTTCGCTCTAGGACGCATATTTAAGGAGTTATGGCGAAAATAAGTTTTTCATATAAAAATTTTAATTGTTCAAGGATTTTCATCGAAATTTTAATTTTTTGCAGGTGGTCACGAATTGAGGTCCTTTTCGCTCTAGGACGCATATTTAAGGAGTTATGGCCAAAATAAGTTTTTCATATAAAAATTTTAATTTTTCAAGGATTTTCATCGACATTTCAATTTTTTGGGGGTGTTCACGAATTAACGTTCTTTTCGCTCTAGGACGCATATTTAAGGAGTTATGGCCAAAATAAGTTTTTCATATAAAAATTTTAATTTTTCAAGGATTTTCATCGAAATTTTAATTTTTGGAGGTGGTCACGAATTGAGGTCCTTTTCGCTCTAGGACGCATATTTAAGGAATTATGACCAAAATAAGTTTTTTATAAAAATTTTAATTTTTCAAGGATTTTCATCGAAATTTTAATTTTTTGGAGGTGGTCGCGAATTGAGGTCCTTTTCGCTCTAGAACGCATATTTAAGGAGTTATGGCCAAAATAAGTTTTTCATGTAACAATTTTAATTTTTCAAGGATTTTCATCGAAATTTTAATTTTTCAGGGGTGGTCACGAATTAACGTTCTTTTCGCTCTAGGACGCATATTTAAGGAGTTATGGCCAAAATAAATTTTTCATATAAAAATTTTAATTTTTCAAGGATTTTCATCGAAATTTTAATTTTTTGGAGGTGGTCACGAATTGAGGTCCTTTTCGCTCTAGAACGCATATTTAAGGAGTTATGGCCAAAATAAGTTTTTCATATAAAAATTTTAATTGTTCAAGGATTTTCATCGACATTTCAATTTTTTGGGGGTGTTCACGAATTGAGGTCCCTTTCGCTCTAGGACGCATATGTAAGGAGTTATGGCCAAAATAAGTTTTTCATATAAAATTTTTAATTGTTCAAGGATTTTCATCGAAATTTTAATTTTTTGGAGGTGGTCACGAATTGAGGTCCTTTTCGCTCTAGGACGCATATTTAAGGAATTATGACCAAAATAAGTTTTTTATAAAAATTTTAATTTTTCAAGGATTTTCATCGAAATTTTAATTTTTTGGAGGTGGTCGCGAATTGAGGTCCTTTTCGCTCTAGAACGCATATTTAAAGAGTTATGGCCAAAATAAGTTTTTCATGTAACAATTTTAATTTTTCAAGGATTTTCATCGAAATTTTAATTTTTCAGGGGTGGTCATGAATTAACGTTCTTTTCGCTCTAGGACGCATATTTAAGGAGTTATGGCCAAAATAAATTTTTCATATAAAAATTTTAATTTTTCAAGGATTTTCATCGAAATTTTAATTTTTCGCGTATGGTCACGAATTAACGTTCTTTTCGCTCTAGGACGCATATTTAAGGAGTTATGGCCAAAATAAGTTTTTCATATAAAAATTTTAATTTTTCCAAGGATTTTCATCGAAATTTTAATTTTTTGGGGGTGGTCACGAATTAACGTTCTTTTCGCTCTAGGACGCATATTTAAGGAGTTATGGCCAAAATAAGTTTTTCATATAAAAATTTTAAATTTTTCGAGGATTTTCATCAAAATTTTAATTTTTAAGTGGTGGTCACGAATTAACGTTCTTTTCGCTCTAGGACGCATATTTAAGGAGTTATGGCCAAAATAACTTTTCAATATAAAAATTTTAATTTTTCAAGGATTTTCATCGAAATTTTAATTTTTTGGAGGTGGTCGCGAATTGAGGTCCTTTTCGCTCTAGAACGCATATTTAAGGAGTTATGGCCAAAATAAGTTTTTCATGTAACAATTTTAATTTTTCAAGGATTTTCATCGAAATTTTTATTTTTCAGGGGTGGTCACGAATTAACGTTCATTTCGCTCTAGGACGCATATTTAAGGAGTTATGGCCAAAATAAATTTTTCATATAACAATTTTAATTTTTCAAGGATTTTCATCGAAATTTTAATTTTTGAGGGGTGGTCACGAATTAACGTTCTTTTCGCTCTAGGACGCATATTTAAGGAGTTATGACCAAAATAAATTTTTCATATAAAAATTTTAATTTTTCAAGGATTTTCATCGAAATTTTAATTTTTTGGAGGTGGTCACGAATTGAGGTCCTTTTCGCTCTAGAACGCATATTTAAGGAGTTATGGCCAAAATAAGTTTTTCATATAAAAATTTTAATTGTTCAAGGATTTTCATCGAAATTTTAATTTTTTGGAGGTGGTCACGAATTAACGTTCTTTTCGCTCTAGGACGCTATTTAAGGAGTTATGGCCAAAATAAGTTTTTCTTATAAAAATTTTAATTGTTCAAGGATTTTCATCGAAATTTTAATTTTTTGGAGGTGGTCACGAATTGAGGTCCTTTTCGCTCTAGGACGCATATTTAAGGAGTTATGGCCAAAATAAGTTTTTCATATAAAAATTTTAATTTTTCAAGGATTTTCATCGACATTTCAATTTTTTGGGGGTGTTCACGAATTAACGTTCTTTTCGCTCTAGGACGCATATTTAAGGAGTTATGGCCAAAATAAGTTTTTCATATAAAAATTTTAATTTTTCAAGGATTTTCATCGAAATTTTAATTTTTGGAGGTGGTCACGAATTGAGGTCCTTTTCGCTCTAGGACGCATATTTAAGGAATTATGACCAAAATAAGTTTTTTATAAAAATTTTAATTTTTCAAGGATTTTCATCGAAATTTTAATTTTTTGGAGGTGGTCGCGAATTGAGGTCCTTTTCGCTCTAGAACGCATATTTAAGGAGTTATGGCCAAAATAAGTTTTTCATGTAACAATTTTAATTTTTCAAGGATTTTCATCGAAATTTTAATTTTTCAGGGGTGGTCACGAATTAACGTTCTTTTCGCTCTAGGACGCATATTTAAGGAGTTATGGCCAAAATAAATTTTTCATATAAAAATTTTAATTTTTCAAGGATTTTCATCGAAATTTTAATTTTTTGGAGGTGGTCACGAATTGAGGTCCTTTTCGCTCTAGAACGCATATTTAAGGAGTTATGGCCAAAATAAGTTTTTCATATAAAAATTTTAATTGTTCAAGGATTTTCATCGACATTTCAATTTTTTGGGGGTGTTCACGAATTGAGGTCCCTTTCGCTCTAGGACGCATATGTAAGGAGTTATGGCCAAAATAAGTTTTTCATATAAAATTTTTAATTGTTCAAGGATTTTCATCGAAATTTTAATTTTTTGGAGGTGGTCACGAATTGAGGTCCTTTTCGCTCTAGGACGCATAGTTAAGGAATTATGACCAAAATAAGTTTTTTATAAAAATTTTAATTTTTCAAGGATTTTCATCGAAATTTTAATTTTTTGGAGGTGGTCGCGAATTGAGGTCCTTTTCGCTCTAGAACGCATATTTAAGGAGTTATGCCCAAAATAAGTTTTTCATGTAACAATTTTAATTTTTCAAGGATTTTCATCGAAATTTTAATTTTTCAGGGGTGGTCACGAATTAACGTTCTTTTCGCTCTAGGACGCATATTTAAGGAGTTATGGCCAAAATAAATTTTTCATATAAAAATTTTAATTTTTCAAGGATTTTCATCGAAATTTTAATTTTTTGGAGGTGGTCACGAATTGAGGTCCTTTTCGCTCTAGAACGCATATTTAAGGAGTTATGGCCAAAATAAGTTTTTCATATAAAAATTTTAATTGTTCAAGGATTTTCATCGACATTTCAATTTTTTGGGGGTGTTCACGAATTGAGGTCCCTTTCGCTCTAGGACGCATATTTAAGGAATTATGGCTAAAAAAAGTTTTTTTACAAAAATTTTAATTTTTCAAGGATTTTCATCGAAATTTTAATTTTTTGGAGATGGTCACGAATTGAGGTCCTTTTCGCTCTAGGACGCATATTTAAGGAATTACGGCCAAAATAAGTTTTTCATATAAAAATTTTAATTTTTCAAGGATTTTCATCGAAATTTTAATTTTTTGGAGGGGGTTACGAATTGAGGTCCTTTTCGCTTTAGGACGCATATTTAAGGAGTTATGGCCAAAATAAGTTTTTCATATAAAAATTAAAATTGTTCAAGGATTTTCATCGAAATTTTCATTTTTTGGAGGTGGTCACGAATTGAGGTCCTTTTCGCTCTAGAACGCATATTTAAGGAGTTATGGCCAAAATAAGTTTTTCATATAAAAATTTTAATTTTTCAAGGATTTTCATCGAAATTTTAATTTTTTAGGGGTGGTCACGAATTAACGTTCTTTTCGCTCTAGGACGTATATTTAGGGAGTTATGGCCAAAATAAGTTTTTCATATAAAAATTTTAAATTTTCAAGGATTTTCATCGAAATTTTAATTTTTTGGAGGTGGTCACGAATTGAGGTCCTTTTCGCTCTAGGACGCATATTTAAGGAATTATGGCCAAAATAAGTTTTTTATAAAAATTTTAATTTTTCAAGGATTTTCATCAAAATTTTAATTTTTTTGAGGTGGTCACGAATTGAGGTCCTTTTCGCTCTAGGACGCATATTTAAGGAGTTATGGCCAAAATAAGTTTTTCATATAAAAATTTTGAATTTTTCAAGGATTTTCATCGAAATTTCAATTTTTTTGAGGTGGTCACGAATTGAGGTCCTTTTCGCTCTAGGACGCATATTTAAGGAGTTATGGCCAAAATAAGTTTTTCATAAAAAAATTTTAATTTTTCAAGGATTTTCAACGAAATTTTAATTTTTCAGGGGTGGTCACGAATTAACGTTCTTTTCGCTCTAGAAGGCATATTTAAGGAGTCATGGCCAAAATAAGTTTTTCATATAACAATTTTAATTTTTCAAGGATTTTCATCGAAATTTTAATTTTTTGGAGGTGGTCACGAATTGAGGTCCTTTTCGCTCTAGAACGCATATTTAAGGAGTTATGGCCAAAATAAGTTTTTCATATAAAAATTTTAATTGTTCAAGTATTTTCATCGAAATTTTAATTTTTTGGGGGTGGTCACGAATTAACGTTCTTTTCGCTCTGGGACGCATATTTAAGGAGTTATGGCCAAAAAAGTTTTTCATATAAAAATTTTAATTTTTCAAGGATTTTCATCGAAATTTTAATTTTTTGGAGGTGGTCACGAATTGAGGTCCTTTTCGCTCTAGGACGCATATTTATGGAGTTATGGCCAAAATAAGTTTTTCATATAAAAATTTTAATTTTTCAAGGATTTTCATCGACATTTCAATTTTTTGGGGGTGTTCACGAATTAACGTTCTTTTCGCTCTAGAACGCATATTTAAGGAGTTATGGCCAAAATAAGTTTTTCATATAAAAATTTTAATTGTTCAAGGATTTTCATCGAAATTTTAATTTTTTGGGGGTGGTTACGAATTAACGTTCTTTTCGCTCTAGGACGCATATTTAAGGAGTTATGGCCAAAATAAGTTTTTCATATAAAAATTTTAATTGTTCAAGGATTTTCATCAAAATTTTAATTTTTAAGTGGTGGTCACGAATTAACGTTCTTTTCGCTCTAGGACGCATATTTAAGGAGTTATGGCCAAAATAACTTTTCAATATAAAAATTTTAATTTTTCAAGGATTTTCATCGAAATTTTAATTTTTTGGAGGTGGTCGCGAATTGAGGTCCTTTTCGCTCTAGAACGCATATTTAAGGAGTTATGGCCAAAATAAGTTTTTCATGTAACAATTTTAATTTTTCAAGGATTTTCATCGAAATTTTTATTTTTCAGGGGTGGTCACGAATTAACGTTCTTTTCGCTCTAGGACGCATATTTAAGGAGTTATGGCCAAAATAAATTTTTCATATAACAATTTTAATTTTTCAAGGATTTTCATCGAAATTTTAATTTTTGAGGGGTGGTCACGAATTAACGTTCTTTTCGCTCTAGGACGCATATTTAAGGAGTTATGGCCAAAATAAATTTTTCATATAAAAATTTTAATTTTTCAAGGATTTTCATCGAAATTTTAATTTTTTGGAGGTGGTCACGAATTGAGGTCCTTTTCGCTCTAGAACGCATATTTAAGGAGTTATGGCCAAAATAAGTTTTTCATATAAAAATTTTAATTGTTCAAGGATTTTCATCGAAATTTTAATTTTTTGGGGGTGGTCACGAATTAACGTTCTTTTCGCTCTAGGACGCATATTTAAGGAGTTATGGCCAAAATAAGTTTTTCTTATAAAAATTTTAATTGTTCAAGGATTTTCATCGAAATTTTAATTTTTTGAAGGTGGTCACGAATTGAGGTCCTTTTCGCTCTAGGACGCATATTTAGGAGTTATGGCCAAAATAAGTTTTTCATATAAAAATTTTAATTTTTCAAGGATTTTCATCGACATTTCAATTTTTTGGGGGTGTTCACGAATTAACGTTCTTTCGCTCTAGGACGCATATTTAAGGAGTTATGGCCAAAATAAGTTTTTCATATAAAAATTTTAATTTTTCAAGGATTTTCATCGAAATTTTAATTTTTGGAGGTGGTCACGAATTGAGGTCCTTTTCGCTCTAGGACGCATATTTAAGGAATTATGACCAAAATAAGTTTTTTATAAAAATTTTAATTTTTCAAGGATTTTCATCGAAATTTTATTTTTTTGGAGGTGGTCACGAATTGAGGTCCTTTTCGCTCTAGGACGCATATGTAAGGAGTTATGGCCAAAATAAGTTTTTCATATAAAAATTAAAATTGTTCAAGGATTTTCATCGAAATTTTCATTTTTTGGAGGTGGTCACGAATTGAGGTCCTTTTCGCTCTATAACGCATATTTAAGGAGTTATGGCCAAAATAAGTTTTTCTTATAAAAATTTTAATTTTTCAAGGATTTTCATCGAAGTTTTAATTTTTTAGGGGTGGTCACGAATTAACGTTCTTTTCGCTCTAGGACGTATATTTAAGGAGTTAAGGCCAAAATAAGTTTTTCATATAAAAATTTTAATTTTTCAAGGATTTTCATCGAAATTTTAATTTTTTGGAGGTGGTCACGAATTGAGGTCCTTTTCGCTCTAGGACGCATATTTAAGGAATTATGGCCAAAATAAGTTTTTTATAAAAATTTTAATTTTTCAAGGATTTTCATCGAAATTTTAATTTTTTGGAGGTGGTCACGAATTAACGTTCTTTTCGCTCTAGGACGCATATTTAAGGAGTTATGGCCAAAATAAGTTTTTCATATAAAAATTTTAATTTTTGAAGGATTTTCATCGAAATTTTAATTTTTTGGGGGTGGTCACGAATTGAGGTCCTTTTCGCTCTAGGACGCATATTTAAGGAGTTATGGCCAAAATAAGTTTTTCATATAAAAATTTTAATTTTGCAAGGATTTTCATCGAAATTTTAATTTTTCAGGGGTGGTCACGAATTAACGTTCTTTTCGCTCTAGGACGTATATTTAAGGAGTTATGGCCAAAATAAGTTTTTCATATAAAAATTTTAATTTTTCAAGAATTTTCATCGAAATTTTAATTTTTCAGGGGTGGTCACGAATTAACGTTCTTTTCGCATATTTAAGGAGTTATGGCCAAAATAAGTTTTTCATATAAAAATTTTAATTTTTCAAGGATTTTCATCGAAATTTTAATTTTTTGGAGGTGGTCACGAATTGAGGTCCTTTTCGCTCTAGGACGCATATTTAAGGAATTATGGCCAAAATAAGTTTTTTATAAAAATTTTAATTTTTCAAGGATTTTCATCGAAATTTTAATTTTTTTGGGGTGGTCACGAATTGAGGTCCTTTTCGCTCTAGGACGCATATTTAAGGAGTTATGGCCAAAATAAGTTTTTCATATAAAAATTTTAATTTTTCAAGGATTTTCAACGAAATTTTAATTTTTCAGGGGTGGTCACGAATTAACGTTCTTTTCGCTCTAGGACGCATATTTAAGGAGTTATGGCCAAAATAAGTTTTTCATATAAAAATTTTAATTTTTCAAGGATTTTCAACGAAATTTTAATTTTTCAGGGGTGGTCACGAACTAACGTTCTTTTCGCTCTAGGACACATATTTAAGGAGTTATGGCCAAAATAAGTTTTTCATATAAAATTTTTAATTTTTCAAGGATTTTCATCGAAATTTTATTTTTTTGGAGGTGGTCACGAATTGAGGTCCTTTTCGCTCTAGGACGCATATTTAAGGAATTATGGCCAAAAAAAGTTTTTTTATAAAAATTTTAATTTTTCAAGGATTTTCATCGAAATTTTAATTTTTTGGAGGTGGTCACGAATTGAGGTCCTTTTCGCTCTAGGACGCATATTTAAGGAATTACGGCCAAAATAAGTTTTTTATAAAAATTTTAATTTTTCAAGGATTTTCATCGAAATTTTAATTTTTTGGAGGTGGTCACGAATTGAGGTCCTTTTCGCTCTAGGACGCATATTTAAGGAGTTATGACCAAAATAAGTTTTTCATATAAAAATTTTAATTTTTAAGGATTTTCATCGAAATTTCAATTTTTTGGGGGTGTTCACGAATTAACGTTCTTTTCGCTCTAGGACGCATATGTAAGGAGTTATGGCCAAAATAAGTTTTTCATATAAAAATTTTAATTTTTCAAGGATTTTCATCGAAATTTCAATTTTTTGGGGGTGTTCACGAATTAACGTTCTTTTCGCTCTAGGACGCATATTTAAGGAGTTATGGCCAAAATAAGTTTTTCATATAAAAATTTTAATTTTTCAAGGATTTTCATCGAAATTTTAATTTTTTGGAGGTGGTCACGAATTAACGTTCTTTTCGCTCTAGGACGCATATTTAAGGAGTTATGGCCAAAATAAGTTTTTCATATAAAAATTTTAATTTTTGAAGGAGTTTCATCGAAATTTTAATTTTTGTGGAGGTGGTCAAGATTTGAGGTCCTTTTCGCTCTAAGACGCATATGTAAGAAATTATGGCCAAAATAAGTTTTTCATATAAACATTTTAATTTTTCAAATTTTAATTTTTATAAGTTTTTCACATAAAAGTTTTAATTTTTCAAGGATTTTCATCGAAATTTTAATTTTTTGGAGGTGGTCACGAGTTATGGCCAAAATAAGTTTTTCATATAAAAATATTAATTTTTCAAGGATTTTCATTGAAATTTTAATTTTTCAGGGGTGGTCACGAATTAACGTTCTTTTCGCTCTAGGACGCATATTTAAGGAGTTATGGCTAAAATAAGTTTTTCATATAAAAATTTTAATTTTTCAAGGATTTTCATCGAAATTTTAATTTGTTGGAGGTGGTCACGAGTTATGGCCAAAATAAGTTTTTCATATAAAAATTTTAATTTTTCAAGAATTTTCATCGACATTTCAATTTTTTGGGGGTGTTCACGAATTAACGTTCTTTTCGCTCTAGGACGCATATTTAGGAGTTATGGCCAAAATAAGTTTGTCATATAAAAATTTTAATTTTTCAAGGATTTTCATCGAAATTTTATTTTTTTGGAGGTGGTCACGAATTGAGGTCCTTTTCGCTCTAGGACGCATATTTAAGGAGTTATGGCCAAAATAAGTTTTTCATATAAAAATTTTAATTTTTCAAGGATTTTCATCGAAATTTTAATTTTTCAGGGGTGGTCACGAATTAACGTTCTTTTCGCTCTAGGACGCTATTTAAGGAGTTATGGCCAAAATAAGTTTTCCATATAAAAATTTTAATTTTTCAAGGATTTTCATTGGAATTTTAAATTTTTTGGAGGAGGTCACGAATTGAGGTCCTTTTCGCTCTAGGACGCATATTTAAGGAGTTATGGCCAAAATAAGTTTTTCATATAAAAATTTTAATTTTTCAAGGATTTTCATCGAAATTTTAATTTTTTGGAGGTGGTCACGAATTGAGGTCCTTTTCGCTCTAGGACGCATATTTAAGGAGTTATGGCCAAAATAAGTTTTTCATATAAAAATTTTAATTTTTCAAGGATTTTCATCGAAATTTTAATTTTTCAGGGGTGGTCACTAATTAACGTTGTTTTCGTTCTAGGAGGCATATTTAAGTAGTTATGGCCAAAATAAGTTTTTCATATAAAAATTTTAATTTTTCAAGGATTTTCATTGAAATTTTAATTTTTTGGAGGTGGTCAAGATTTGAGGTCCTTTTCGCTCTAGGACGCATATGTAAGGAATTATGGCCAAAATAAGTTTTTCATATAAAAATTTCAATTTTTTAAGGATTTTCATCGAAATTTTGATTTTTTGGGGGTGGTCACGAATTAAGGTCCTTTTGGCTCTAGGACGCATATTTAAGGAGTTATGGCCAAAATAAGTTTTTCATATAACAATTTTAATTTTTCAAGGATTTTCATCGAAATTTTAATTTTTCAGGGGTGGTCACTAATTAACGTTGTTTTCGTTCTAGGAGGCATATTTAAGTAGTTATGGCCAAAATAAGTTTTTCATATAAAAATTTTAATTTTTCAAGGATTTTCATCGAAATTTTAATTTTTTGGAGGTGGTCACGAGTTATGGCCAAAATATTTTAATTTTAATTTTTTGGAGGTGGTCACGAATTAAGGTCCTTTTGGCTCTAGGACGCATATTTAAGGAGTTCTGGCCAAAATAAGTTTTTCATATAAAAATTTTAATTTTTTAAGGATTTTCATCGAAATTTTGATTTTTTGGGGGTGGTCACGAATTAAGGTCCTTTTCGCTCTAGGACGCATATTTAAGGAGTTATGGCCAAAATAAGTTTTTCATATAAAAATTTCAATTTTTTAAGGATTTTCATCGAAATTTTGATTTTTTGGGGGTGGTCACGAATTAAGGTCCTTTTGGCTCTAGGACGCATATTTAAGGAGTTATGGCCAAAATAAGTTTTTCATATAAAAATTTTAATTTTTCAAGGATTTCCATCGAAATTTTAATTTTTTGGGGGTGGTCACGATTTAACGTTCTTTTCGCTCTAGGACGCATATTTAAGGAGTTATGGCCAAAATAAGTTTTTCATATAAAAATTTTAATTTTTCAAGGATTTCCATCGAAATTTTAATTTTTTGGGGGTGGTCACGATTTAACGTTCTTTTCGCTCTAGGACGCATATTTAAGGAGTTATGGCCAAAATAAGTTTTTCATATAAAAATTTTAATTTTTCAAGGATTTTCATCGAAATTTTAATTTTTTGGAGGTGGTCACGAATTGAGGTCCTTTTCGTTCTAGGACGCATATTTAAGGAGTTATGGCCAAAATAGGTTTTTCATATAAAAATTTTAATTTTTCAAGGATTTTCATCGAAATTTTAATTTTTCAGGGGTGGTCACTAATCAACGTTGTTTTCGTTCTGGACGCATATTTAAGGAGTTATGGCCAAAATAAGTTTTTCATATAACAATTTTAATTTTTCAAGGATTTTCATCGAAATTTTAATTTTTCAGGGGTGGTCACGAATTAACGTTCTTTTCGCTCTAGGACGCATATTTAAGGAGTTATGGCCAAAATAAGTTTTTCATATAAAAATTTCAGTTTTCAAGGATTTTCATCGAAATTTTAATTTTTTGCAGGTGGTCACGAATTGAGGTCCTTTTCGCTCTAGGACGCATATTTAAGGAGTTATGGCCAAAATAAGTTTTTCATATAAAAATTTTAATTTTTCAAGGATTTTCATCGAAATTTTAATTTTTTGGAGGTGGTCACGAATTGAGGTCCTTTTCGCTCTAGAACGCATATTTAAGGAGTTATGGCCAAAATAAGTTTTTCATATAAAAATTTTAATTGTTCAAGGATTTTCATCGAAATTTTAATTTTTTGGGGGTGGTCACGAATTAACGTTCTTTTCGCTCTAGGACGCATATTTAAGGAGTTATGGCCAAAATAAGTTTTTCATATAAAAATTTTAATTTTTCAAGGATTTTCATCGAAATTTTAATTTGTTGGAGGTGGTCACGAGTTATGGCCAAAATAAGTTTTTCATATAAAAATTTTAATTTTTCAAGAATTTTCATCGACATTTCAATTTTTTGGGGGTGTTCACGAATTAACGTTCTTTTCGCTCTAGGACGCATATTTAGGAGTTATGGCCAAAATAAGTTTGTCATATAAAAATTTTAATTTTTCAAGGATTTTCATCGAAATTTTATTTTTTTGGAGGTGGTCACGAATTGAGGTCCTTTTCGCTCTAGGACGCATATTTAAGGAGTTATGGCCAAAATAAGTTTTTCATATAAAAATTTTAATTTTTCAAGGATTTTCATCGAAATTTTAATTTTTCAGGGGTGGTCACGAATTAACGTTCTTTTCGCTCTAGGACGCTATTTAAGGAGTTATGGCCAAAATAAGTTTTCCATATAAAAATTTTAATTTTTCAAGGATTTTCATTGGAATTTTAAATTTTTTGGAGGAGGTCACGAATTGAGGTCCTTTTCGCTCTAGGACGCATATTTAAGGAGTTATGGCCAAAATAAGTTTTTCATATAAAAATTTTAATTTTTCAAGGATTTTCATCGAAATTTTAATTTTTTGGAGGTGGTCACGAATTGAGTTCCTTTTCGCTCTAGGACGCATATTTAAGGAGTTATGGCCAAAATAAGTTTTTCATATAAAAATTTTAATTTTTCAAGGATTTTCATCGAAATTTTAATTTTTCAGGGGTGGTCACTAATTAACGTTGTTTTCGTTCTAGGAGGCATATTTAAGTAGTTATGGCCAAAATAAGTTTTTCATATAAAAATTTTAATTTTTCAAGGATTTTCATTGAAATTTTAATTTTTTGGAGGTGGTCAAGATTTGAGGTCCTTTTCGCTCTAGGACGCATATGTAAGGAATTATGGCCAAAATAAGTTTTTCATATAAAAATTTCAATTTTTTAAGGATTTTCATCGAAATTTTGATTTTTTGGGGGTGGTCACGAATTAAGGTCCTTTTGGCTCTAGGACGCATATTTAAGGAGTTATGGCCAAAATAAGTTTTTCATATAACAATTTTAATTTTTCAAGGATTTTCATCGAAATTTTAATTTTTCAGGGGTGGTCACTAATTAACGTTGTTTTCGTTCTAGGAGGCATATTTAAGTAGTTATGGCCAAAATAAGTTTTTCATATAAAAATTTTAATTTTTCAAGGATTTTCATCGAAATTTTAATTTTTTGGAGGTGGTCACGAGTTATGGCCAAAATATTTTAATTTTAATTTTTTGGAGGTGGTCACGAATTAAGGTCCTTTTGGCTCTAGGACGCATATTTAAGGAGTTCTGGCCAAAATAAGTTTTTCATATAAAAATTTTAATTTTTTAAGGATTTTCATCGAAATTTTGATTTTTTGGGGGTGGTCACGAATTAAGGTCCTTTTCGCTCTAGGACGCATATTTAAGGAGTTATGGCCAAAATAAGTTTTTCATATAAAAATTTCAATTTTTTAAGGATTTTCATCGAAATTTTGATTTTTTGGGGGTGGTCACGAATTAAGGTCCTTTTGGCTCTAGGACGCATATTTAAGGAGTTATGGCCAAAATAAGTTTTTCATATAAAAATTTTAATTTTTCAAGGATTTCCATCGAAATTTTAATTTTTTGGGGGTGGTCACGATTTAACGTTCTTTTCGCTCTAGGACGCATATTTAAGGAGTTATGGCCAAAATAAGTTTTTCATATAAAAATTTTAATTTTTCAAGGATTTCCATCGAAATTTTAATTTTTTGGGGGTGGTCACGATTTAACGTTCTTTTCGCTCTAGGACGCATATTTAAGGAGTTATGGCCAAAATAAGTTTTTCATATAAAAATTTTAATTTTTCAAGGATTTTCATCGAAATTTTAATTTTTTGGAGGTGGTCACGAATTGAGGTCCTTTTCGTTCTAGGACGCATATTTAAGGAGTTATGGCCAAAATAGGTTTTTCATATAAAAATTTTAATTTTTCAAGGATTTTCATCGAAATTTTAATTTTTCAGGGGTGGTCACTAATCAACGTTGTTTTCGTTCTGGACGCATATTTAAGGAGTTATGGCCAAAATAAGTTTTTCATATAACAATTTTAATTTTTCAAGGATTTTCATCGAAATTTTAATTTTTCAGGGGTGGTCACGAATTAACGTTCTTTTCGCTCTAGGACGCATATTTAAGGAGTTATGGCCAAAATAAGTTTTTCATATAAAAATTTCAGTTTTCAAGGATTTTCATCGAAATTTTAATTTTTTGCAGGTGGTCACGAATTGAGGTCCTTTTCGCTCTAGGACGCATATTTAAGGAGTTATGGCCAAAATAAGTTTTTCATATAAAAATTTTAATTTTTCAAGGATTTTCATCGAAATTTTAATTTTTTGGAGGTGGTCACGAATTGAGGTCCTTTTCGCTCTAGAACGCATATTTAAGGAGTTATGGCCAAAATAAGTTTTTCATATAAAAATTTTAATTGTTCAAGGATTTTCATCGAAATTTTAATTTTTTGGGGGTGGTCACGAATTAACGTTCTTTTCGCTCTAGGACGCATATTTAAGGAGTTATGGCCAAAATAAGTTTTTCATATAAAAATTTTAATTTTTCAAGGATTTTCATCGAAATTTTAATTTTTTGCAGGTGGTCACGAATTGAGGTCCTTTTCGCTCTAGGACGCATATTTAAGGAGTTATGGCCAAAATAAGTTTTTCATATAAAAATTTTAATTTTTCAAGGATTTTCATCGACATTTCAATTTTTTGGGGGTGTTCACGAATTAACGTTCTTTTCGCTCTAGGACGCATATTTAAGGAGTTATGGCCAAAATAAGTTTTTCATATATAAATTTTAATTTTTCAAGGATTTTCATCGACATTTTAATTTTTTGGAGGTGGTCACGAATTGAGGTCCTTTTCGCTCTAGAACGCATATTTAAGGAGTTATGGCCAAAATAAGTTTTTCATATAAAAATTTTAATTGTTCAAGGATTTTCATCGAAATTTTAATTTTTTGGGGGTGGTCACGAATTAACGTTCTTTTCGCTCTAGGACGCATATATAAGGAGTTATGGCCAAAATAAGTTTTTCATATAAAAATTTTAATTTTTCAAGGATTTTCATCGAAATTTTAATTTTTTGCAGGTGGTCACGAATTGAGGTCCTTTTCGCTCTAGGACGCATATTTAAGGAGTTATGGCCAAAATAAGTTTTTCATATAAAAATTTTAATTTTTCAAGGATTTTCATAGAAATTTTAATTTTTCAGGGGTGGTCACGAATTAACGTTCTTTTCGCTCTAGGACGCATATTTAAGGAGTTATGGCCAAAATAAGTTTTTCATATATAAATTTTAATTTTTCAAGGATTTTCATCGACATTTTAATTTTTTGGAGGTGGTCACGAATTGAGGTCCTTTTCGCTCTAGAACGCATATTTAAGGAGTTATGGCCAAAATAAGTTTTTCATATAACAATTTTAATTTTTCAAGGATTTTCATCGAAATTTTAATTTTTCAGGGGTGGTCACGAATTAACGTTCTTTTCGCTCTAGGACGCATATTTAAGGAGTTATGGTCAAAATAAATTTTGCATATAAAAATTTTAATTTTTCAAGGATTTTCATCGAAATTTTAATTTTTTGGAGGAGGTCACGAATTGAGGTCATTTTCGCTCTAGAACGCATATTTAAGGAGTTATGGCCAAAATAAGTTTTTCATATAAAAATTTTAATTGTTCAAGGATTTTCATCGCAATTTTATTTTTTTGGGGGTGGTCACGAATTAACGTTCTTTTCGCTCTAGGACGCATATTTAAGGAGTTATGGCAAAAATAAGTATTTCATATAAAAATTTTAATTTTTAAAGGATTTTCATCGAAATTTTATTTTTTTGGAGGTGGTCACGAATTGAGGTCCTTTTCGCTCTAGGACGCATATTTAAGGAGTTATGGCCAAAATAAGTTGTTCATATAACAATTTTAATTTTTCAAGGATTTTCATCGAAATTTTAATTTTTCAGGGGTGGTCACTAATTAACTTTGTTTTCGTTCTAGGGCGCATATTTAAGGAGTTATGGCCAAAATAAGTTTTTCATATAAAAATTTTAATTTTTCAAGGATTTTCATCGAAATTTTAATTTTTTGGAGGTGGTCACGAATTGAGGTCCTTTTCGCTCTAGAACGCATATTTAAGGAGTTATGGCCAAAATAAGTTTTTCATATAAAAATTTTAATTTTTCAAGGATTTCCATCGAAATTTTAATTTTTTGGGGGTGGTCACGATTTAACGTTCTTTTCGCTCTAGGACGCATATTTAAGGAGTTATGGCCAAAATAAGTTTTTCATATAAAAATTTTAATTTTTCAAGGATTTTCATCGAAATTTTAATTTTTTGGAGGTGGTCACGAATTGAGGTCCTTTTCGTTCTAGGACGCATATTTAAGGAGTTATGGCCAAAATAGGTTTTTCATATAAAAATTTTAATTTTTCAAGGATTTTCATCGAAATTTTAATTTTTCAGGGGTGGTCACTAATTAACGTTGTTTTCGTTCTGGACGCATATTTAAGGAGTTATGGCCAAAATAAGTTTTTCATATAAAAATTTTAATTTTTCAAGGATTTTCATCGAAATTTTAATTGTTTGGAGGTGGTCAAGATTTGAGGTCCTTTTCGCTCTAGGACGCATATTTAAGGAGTTATGGCCAAAATAAGTTTTTCATATAAAAATTTTAATTTTTCAAGGATTTTCATCGAAATTTTATTTTTTTGGATGTGGTCACGAATTGAGGTCCTTTGCGCTCTAGAACGCATATTTAAGGAGTTATGGCTAAAATAAGTTTTTCATATAACAATTTTAATTTTTCAAGGATTTTCATCGAAATTTTAATTTTTCAGGGGTGGTCACGAATTAACGTTCTTTTCGCTCTAGGACGCATATTTAAGGAGTTATGGCCAAAATAAATTTTTCATATAAAAATTTTAATTTTTCAAGGATTTTCATCGAAATTTTATTTTTTTGGAGGTGGTCACGAATTGAGGTCCTTTTCGCTCTAGAACGCATATTTAAGGAGTTATGGCCAAAATATGTTTTTCATATAACAATTTTAATTTTTCAAGGATTTTCATCGAAATTTTAATTTTTCAGGGGTGGTCACGAATTAACGTTCTTTTCGCTCTAGGACGCATATTTAAGGAGTTATGGCCAAAATAAGTTTTTCATATAAAAATTTTAATTTTTCAAGGATTTTCATCGAAATTTTATTTTTTTGGAGGTGGTCACGAATTGAGGTCCTTTTCGCTCTAGAACGCATATTTAAGGAGTTATGGCCAAAATAAGTTTTTCATATAACAATTTTAATTTTTCAAGGATTTTCATCGAAATTTTAATTTTTCAGGGGTGGTCACGAATTAACGTTCTTTTCGCTCTAGGACGCATATTTAAGGAGTTATGGCCAAAATAAGTTTTTCATATAAAAATTTCAGTTTTCAAGGATTTTCATCGAAATTTTAATTTTTTGCAGGTGGTCACGAATTGAGGTCCTTTTCGCTCTAGGACGCATATTTAAGGAGTTATGGCCAAAATAAGTTTTTCATATAAAAATTTTAATTTTTCAAGGATTTTCATCGAAATTTTAATTTTTTGGAGGTGGTCACGAATTGAGGTCCTTTTCGCTCTAGAACGCATATTTAAGGAGTTATGGCCAAAATAAGTTTTTCATATAAAAATTTTAATTGTTCAAGGATTTTCATCGAAATTTTAATTTTTTGGGGGTGGTCACGAATTAACGTTCTTTTCGCTCTAGGACGCATATTTAAGGAGTTATGGCCAAAATAAGTTTTTCATATAAAAATTTTAATTTTTCAAGGATTTTCATCGAAATTTTAATTTTTTGCAGGTGGTCACGAATTGAGGTCCTTTTCGCTCTAGGACGCATATTTAAGGAGTTATGGCCAAAATAAGTTTTTCATATAAAAATTTTAATTTTTCAAGGATTTTCATAGAAATTTTAATTTTTCAGGGGTGGTCACGAATTAACGTTCTTTTCGCTCTAGGACGCATATTTAAGGAGTTATGGCCAAAATAAGTTTTTCATATATAAATTTTAATTTTTCAAGGATTTTCATCGACATTTTAATTTTTTGGAGGTGGTCACGAATTGAGGTCCTTTTCGCTCTAGAACGCATATTTAAGGAGTTATGGCCAAAATAAGTTTTTCATATAACAATTTTAATTTTTCAAGGATTTTCATCGAAATTTTAATTTTTCAGGGGTGGTCACGAATTAACGTTCTTTTCGCTCTAGGACGCATATTTAAGGAGTTATGGTCAAAATAAATTTTGCATATAAAAATTTTAATTTTTCAAGGATTTTCATCGAAATTTTAATTTTTTGGAGGAGGTCACGAATTGAGGTCCTTTTCGCTCTAGAACGCATATTTAAGGAGTTATGGCCAAAATAAGTTTTTCATATAAAAATTTTAATTGTTCAAGGATTTTCATCGAAATTTTATTTTTTTGGGGGTGGTCACGAATTAACGTTCTTTTCGCTCTAGGACGCATATTTAAGGAGTTATGGCAAAAATAAGTATTTCATATAAAAATTTTAATTTTTAAAGGATTTTCATCGAAATTTTATTTTTTTGGAGGTGGTCACGAATTGAGGTCCTTTTCGCTCTAGGACGCATATTTAAGGAGTTATGGCCAAAATAAGTTTTTCATATAAAAATTTTAATTGTTCAAGGATTTTCATCGAAATTTTATTTTTTTGGGGGTGGTCACGAATTGAGGTCCTTTTCGCTCTAGAACGCATATTTAAGGAGTTATGGCCAAAATAAGTTGTTCATATATAAATTTTAATTTTTCAAGGATTTTCATCGACATTTTAATTTTTTGGAGGTGGTCACGAATTGAGGTCCTTTTCGCTCTAGAACGCATATTTAAGGAGTTATGGCCAAAATAAGTTGTTCATATAACAATTTTAATTTTTCAAGGATTTTCATCGAAATTTTAATTTTTCAGGGGTGGTCACTAATTAACGTTGTTTTCGTTCTAGGGCGCATATTTAAGGAGTTATGGCCAAAATAAGTTTTTCATATAAAAATTTTAATTTTTCAAGGATTTTCATCGAAATTTTAATTTTTTGGAGGTGGTCACGAATTGAGGTCCTTTTCGCTCTAGGACGCATATTTAAGGAGTTATGGCCAAAATAAGTTTTTCATATAAAAATTTTAATTTTTCAAGGATTTTCATCGAAATTTTAATTTTTTGGAGGTGGTCACGAATTGAGGTCCTTTTCGCTCTAGGACGCATATTTAAGGAGTTATGGCCAAAATAAGTTTTTCATATAAAAATTTTAATTTTTCAAGGATTTTCATCGAAATTTTAATTTTTCAGTGGTGGTCACTAATTAACGTTGTTTTCGTTCTAGGACGCATATTTAAGGAGTTATGGCCAAAATAAGTTTTTCATATAAAAATTTTAATTTTTCCAAGGATTTGCATCGAAATTTAAATTTTTTGGGGGTGGTCACGAATTAACGTTCTTTTCGCTCTAGGACGCATATTTAAGGAGTTATGGCCAAAATAAGTTTTTCATATAAAAATTTCAATTTTCAAGGATTTTCATCGAAATTTCACTTTTTGGGGGGTTTTCACGAATTAACGTTCTTTTCGCTCTAGGACGCATATTTAAAGAATTACGGCCAAAATAAGTTTTTTATAAAAATTTTAATTTTTCAAGGATTTTCATCGAAATTTTAACTTTTGGAGGTGGTCACGAATTGAGGTCCTTTTCGCTCTAGAACGCATATTTAAGGAGTTATGGCCAAAATAAGTTTTTCATATAAAAATTTCAATTTTCAAGATTTTCATCGAAATTTCAATTTTTGGGGGGTGGTCACGAATTAACGTTATTTTCGCTCTAGGACGCATATTTAAGGAGTTATGGCCAAAATAAGTTTTTCATATAAAAATTAAAATTGTTCAAGGATTTTCATCGAAATTTTAATTTTTTGGAGGTGGTCACGAATTGAGGTCCTTTTCGCTCTAGAACGCATATTTAAGGATTTATGGCCAAAATAAGTTTTTCATATAAAACTTTTAATTTTTCAAGGATTTTCATCGACATTTCAATTTTTTGGGGGTGTTCACGAATTAACGTTCTTTTCGCTCTAGGACGCATATTTAAGGAGTTATGGCCAAAATAAGTTTTTCATATAAAAATTTTAATTTTTCAAGGATTTTCATCGACATTTCAATTTTTTGGGGGTTTTCACGAATTAACGTTCTTTTCGCTCTAGGACGCATATTTAAGGAGTTATGGCCAAAATAAGTTTTTCATATAAAAATTTTAATTTTTCAAGGATTTTCATAGAAATTTTATTTTTTGGAAGTGGTCACGAATTGAGGTCCTTTTCGCTCTAGGACGCATATTTAAGGAGTTATGGCCAAAATAAGTTTTTCATATAAAAATTTTAATTTTTCAAGGATTTTCATCGAAATTTTAATTTTTCAGGGGTGGTCACGAATTAACGTTCTTTTCGCTCTAGGACGCATATTTAAGGAGTTATGGCCAAAATAAGTTTTTCATATAAAAATTTTAATTTTTCAAGGATTTTCATCGACATTTCAATTTTTTGGGGGTGTTCACGAATTAACGTTCTTTTCGCTCTAGGACGCATATTTAAGGAGTTATGGCCAAAATAAGTTTTTCATATAAAAATTTTAATTTTTCAAGGATTTTCATAGAAATTTTATTTTTTGGAAGTGGTCACGAATTGAGGTCCTTTTCGCTCTAGGACGCATATTTAAGGAGTTATGGCCAAAATAAGTTTTTCATATAAAAATTTTAATTTTTCAAGGATTTTCATCGAAATTTTAATTTTTCAGGGGTGGTCACGAATTAACGTTCTTTTCGCTCTAGGACGCATATTTAAGGAGTTATGGCCAAAATAAGTTTTTCATATAAAAATTTTAATTTTTCAAGGATTTTCATCGAAATTTTAATTTTTTGGAGGTGGTCACGAATTGAGGTCCTTTTCGCTCTAGAACGCATATTTAAGGAGTTATGGCCAAAATAAGTTTTTCATATAACAATTTTAATTTTTCAAGGATTTTCATCGAAATTTTAATTTTTCAGGGGTGGTCACGAATTAACGTTCTTTTCGCTCTAGGACGCATATTTAAGGAGTTATGGCCAAAATAAGTTTTTCATATAAAAATTTTAATTTTTCAAGGATTTTCATCGAAATTTTAATTTTTTGGAGGTGGTCACGAATTGAGGTCCTTTTCGCTCTAGAACGCATATTTAAGGAGTTATGGCCAAAATAAGTTTTTCATATAAAAATTTTAATTTTTCAAGGATTTTCATCGAAATTTTAATTTTTTGGAGGTGGTCACGAATTGAGGTCCTTTTCGCTCTAGAACGCATATTTAAGGATTTATGGCCAAAATAAGTTTTTCATATAAAAATTTTAATTTTTCAAGGATTTTCATCGACATTTCAATTTTTTGGGGGTGTTCACGAATTAACGTTCTTTTCGCTCTAGGACGCATATTTAAGGAGTTATGGCCAAAATAAGTTTTTCATATAAAAATTTTAATTTTTCAAGGATTTTCATAGAAATTTTATTTTTTGGAAGTTGTCACGAATTGAGGTCCTTTTCGCTCTAGGACGCATATTTAAGGAGTTATGGCCAAAATAAGTTTTTCATATAAAAATTTTAATTTTTCATGGATTTTCATCGAAATTTTAATTTTTCAGGGGTGGTCACGAATTAACGTTCTTTTCGCTCTAGGACGCATATTTAAGGAGTTATGGCCAAAATAAGTTTTTCATATAAAAATTTTAATTTTTCAAGGATTTTCATCGAAATTTTAATTTTTTGGAGGTGGTCACGAATTGAGGTCCTTTTCGCTCTAGAACGCATATTTAAGGAGTTATGGCCAAAATAAGTTTTTCATATAACAATTTTAATTTTTCAAGGATTTTCATCGAAATTTTAATTTTTCAGGGGTGGTCACGAATTAACGTTCTTTTCGCTCTAGGACGCATATTTAAGGAGTTATGGCCAAAATAAGTTTTTCATATAAAAATTTTAATTTTTCAAGGATTTTCATCGAAATTTTAATTTTTTGGAGGTGGTCACGAATTGAGGTCCTTTTCGCTCTAGAACGCATATTTAAGGAGTTATGGCCAAAATAAGTTTTTCATATAAAAATTTTAATTTTTCCAAGGATTTGCATCGAAATTTTAATTTTTTGGGGGTGGTCACGAATTAACGTTCTTTTCGCTCTAGGACGCATATTTAAGGAGTTATGGCCAAAATAAGTTTTTCATATAAAAATTTCAATTTTCAAGGATTTTCATCGAAATTTCACTTTTTGGGGGGTGGTCACGAATTAACGTTCTTTTCGCTCTAGGACGCATATTTAAAGAATTACGGCCAAAATAAGTTTTTTATAAAAATTTTAATTTTTCAAGGATTTTCATCGAAATTTTAACTTTTGGAGGTGGTCACGAATTGAGGTCCTTTTCGCTCTAGAACGCATATTTAAGGAGTTATGGCCAAAATAAGTTTTTCATATAAAAATTTCAATTTTCAAGGATTTTCATCGAAATTTCAATTTTTGGGGGGTGGTCACGAATTAACGTTCTTTTCGCTCTAGGACGCATATTTAAGGAGTTATGGCCAAAATAAGTTTTTCATATAAAAATTTTAATTTTTCAAGGATTTTCATCGAAATTTTAATTTTTTGGGGGTGGTCACGAATTAACGTTCTTTTCGGTCTAGGACGCATATTTAAGGAGTTATGGCCAAAATAAGTTTTTCATATAAAAATTTCAATTTTCAAGGATTTTCATCGAAATTTCAATTTGTGGGGGGTGGTCACGAATTAACGTTATTTTCGCTCTAGGACGCATATTTAAGGAGTTATGGCCAAAATAAGTTTTTCATATAAAAATTTTAATTTTTCAAGGATTTTCATAGAAATTTTATTTTTTGGAAGTGGTCACGAATTGAGGTCCTTTTCGCTCTAGGACGCATATTTAAGGAGTTATGGCCAAAATAAGTTTTTCATATAAAAATTTTATATTTTCAAGGATTTTCATCGAAATTTTAATTTTTCAGGGGTGGTCACGAATTAACGTTCTTTTCGCTCTAGGACGCATATTTAAGGAGTTATGGCCAAAATAAGTTTTTCATATAAAAATTTTAATTTTTCAAGGATTTTCATCGAAATTTTAATTTTTTGGAGGTGGTCACGAATTGAGGTCCTTTTTGCTCTAGAACGCATATTTAAGGATTTATGGCCAAAATAAGTTTTTCATATAAAAATTTTAATTTTTCAAGGATTTTCATCGACATTTCAATTTTTTGGGGGTGTTCACGAATTAACGTTCTTTTCGCTCTAGGACGCATATTTAAGGAGTTATGGCCAAAATAAGTTTTTCATATAAAAATTTTAATTTTTCAAGGATTTTCATAGAAATTTTATTTTTTGGAAGTGGTCACGAATTGAGGTCCTTTTCGCTCTAGGACGCATATTTAAGGAGTTATGGCCAAAATAAGTTTTTCATATAAAAATTTTAATTTTTCAAGGATTTTCATCGAAATTTTAATTTTTCAGGGGTGGTCACGAATTAACGTTCTTTTCGCTCTAGGACGCATATTTAAGGAGTTATGGCCAAAATAAGTTTTTCATATAAAAATTTTAATTTTTCAAGGATTTTCATCGAAATTTTAATTTTTTGGAGGTGGTCACGAATTGAGGTCCTTTTCGCTCTAGAACGCATATTTAAAGAGTTATGGCCAAAATAAGTTTTTCATATAACAATTTTAATTTTTCAAGGATTTTCATCGAAATTTTAATTTTTCAGCGGTGGTCACGAATTAACGTTCTTTTCGCTCTAGGACGCATATTTAAGGAGTTATGGCCAAAATAAGTTTTTCATATAAAAATTTTAATTTTTCAAGGATTTTCATCGAAATTTTAATTTTTTGGAGGTGGTCACGAATTGAGGTCCTTTTCGCTCTAGAACGCATATTTAAGGAGTTATGGCCAAAATAAGTTTTTCATATAACAATTTTAATTTTTCAAGAATTTTCATCGAAATTTTAATTTTTCAGGGGTGGTCACGAATTAACGTTCTTTTCGCTCTAGGACGCATATTTAAGGAGTTATGGTCAAAATAAATTTTGCATATAAAAATTTTAATTTTTCAAGGATTTTCATCGAAATTTTAATTTTTTGGAGGTGGTCACGAATTGAGGTCCTTTTCGCTCTAGAACGCATATTTAAGGAGTTATGGCCAAAATAAGTTTTTCATATAAAAATTTCAATTTTCAAGGATTTTCATCGAAATTTCAATTTTTGGGGGGTGGTCACGAATTAACGTTCTTTTCGCTCTAGGAC
The DNA here is from genome assembly GCF_050003625.1 of Haematobia irritans. NCBI lineage: Eukaryota > Metazoa > Arthropoda > Insecta > Diptera > Muscidae > Haematobia > Haematobia irritans. The sequence continues at coordinate 154,927,120 of NC_134400.1, read as the reverse complement.
GCATATTTAAGGAGTTATGGCCAAAATAAGTTTTTCATATAAAAATTTTAATTTTTCAAGGATTTTCATCGAAATTTTAATTTTTTGGGGGTGGTCACGAATTAACGTTCTTTTCGCTCTAGGACGCATATTTAAGGAGTTATGGCCAAAATAAGTTTTTCATATACAAATTTCAATTTTCAAGGATTTTCATCGAAATTTCAATTTTTGGGGGGTGGTCACGAATTAACGTTCTTTTCGCTCTAGGACGCATATTTAAGGAGTTATGGCCAAAATAAGTTTTTCATATAAAAATTTTAATTTTTCAAGGATTTTCATCGACATTTCAATTTTTTGGGGGTGTTCACGAATTAACGTTCTTTTCGCTCTAGGACGCATATTTAAGGATTTATGGCCAAAATAAGTTTTTCATATAAAAATTTTAATTTTTCAAGGATTTTCATCGAAATTTTAATTTTTTGGGGGTGGTCACGAATTAACGTTCTTTTCGCTCTAGAACGCATATTTAAGGAGTTATGGCCAAAATAAGTTTTTCATATAAAAATTTTAATTTTTCCAAGGATTTGCATCGAAATTTTAATTTTTTGGGGGTGGTCACGAATTAACGTTCTTTTCGCTCTAGGACGCATATTTAAGGAGTTATGGCCAAAATAAGTTTTTCATATAAAAATTTCAATTTTCAAGGATTTTCATCGAAATTTCACTTTTTGGGGGGTGGTCACGAATTAACGTTCTTTTCGCTCTAGAACGCATATTTAAAGAATTACGTCCAAAATAAGTTTTTTATAAAAATTTTAATTTTTCAAGGATTTTCATCGAAATTTTAACTTTTGGAGGTGGTCACGAATTGAGGTCCTTTTCGCTCTAGAACGCATATTTAAGGAGTTATGGCCAAAATAAGTTTTTCATATAAAAATTTCAATTTTTCAAGGATTTTCATCGACATTTCAATTTTTTGGGGGTGTTCACTTATTAACGTTCTTTTCGCTCTAGGACGCATATTTAAGGAGTTATGGCCAAAATAAGTTTTTCATATAAAAATTTTAATTTTTCAAGGATTTTCATCGACATTTCAATTTTTTGGGGGTGTTCACGAATTAACGTTCTTTTCGCTCTAGGACGCATATTTAAGGAGTTATGGCCAAAATAAGTTTTTCATATAAAAATTTTAATTTTTCAAGGATTTTCATCGAAATTTTAATTTTTTGGAGGTGGTCACGAATTGAGGTCCTTATCGCTCTAGAACGCATATTTAAGGAGTTATGGCCAAAATAAGTTTTTCATATAAAAATTTTAATTTTTCCAAGGATTTGCATCGAAATTTTAATTTTTTGGGGGTGGTCACGAATTAACGTTCTTTTCGCTCTAGGACGCATATTTAAGGAGTTATGGCCAAAATAAGTTTTTCATATAAAAATTTCAATTTTCAAGGATTTTCATCGAAATTTCACTTTTTGGGGGGTGGTCACGAATTAACGTTCTTTTCGCTCTAGAACGCATATTTAAAGAATTACGTCCAAAATAAGTTTTTTATAAAAATTTTAGTTTTTCAAGGATTTTCATCGAAATTTTAACTTTTGGAGGTGGTCACGAATTGAGGTCCTTTTCGCTCTAGAACGCATATTTAAGGAGTTATGGCCAAAATAAGTTTTTCATATAAAAATTTCAATTTTCAAGGATTTTCATCGAAATTTCAATTTTTGGGGGGTGGTCACGAATTAACGTTCTTTTCGCTCTAGGACGCATATTTAAGGAGTTATGGCCAAAATAAGTTTTTCATATAAAAATTTAAATTTTCAAGGATTTTCATCGAAATTTCAATTTTTGGGGGGTGGTCACGAATTAACGTTATTTTCGCTCTAGAACGCATATTTAAAGAATTACGTCCAAAATAAGTTTTTTATAAAAATTTTAATTTTTCAAGGATTTTCATCGAAATTTTAACTTTTGGAGGTGGTCACGAATTGAGGTCCTTATCGCTCTAGGACGCATATTTAAGGAGTTATGGCCAAAATAAGTTTTTCATATAAAAATTTTAATTTTTCAAGGATTTTCATCGAAATTTTAATTTTTTGGGGGTGGTCACGAATTAACGTTCTTTTCGCTCTAGGACGCATATTTAAGGAGTTATGGCCAAAATAAGTTTTTCATATAAAAATTTAAATTTTCAAGGATTTTCATCGAAATTTCAATTTTTGGGGGGTGGTCACGAATTAACGTTATTTTCGCTCTAGGACGCATATTTAAGGAGTTATGGCCAAAATAAGTTTTTCATATAAAAATTAAAATTGTTCAAGGATTTTCATCGAAATTTTAATTTTTTGGAGGTGGTCACGAATTGAGGTCCTTTTCGCTCTAGAACGCATATTTAAGGATTTATGGCCAAAATAAGTTTTTCATATAAAACTTTTAATTTTTCAAGGATTTTCATCGACATTTCAATTTTTTGGGGGTGTTCACGAATTAACGTTCTTTTCGCTCTAGGACGCATATTTAAGGAGTTATGGCCAAAATAAGTTTTTCATATAAAAATTTTAATTTTTCAAGGATTTTCATCGACATTTCAATTTTTTGGGGGTGTTCACGAATTAACGTTCTTTTCGCTCTAGGACGCATATTTAAGGAGTTATGGCCAAAATAAGTTTTTCATATAAAAATTTTAATTTTTCAAGGATTTTCATAGAAATTTTATTTTTTGGAAGTGGTCACGAATTGAGGTCCTTTTCGCTCTAGGACGCATATTTAAGGAGTTATGGCCAAAATAAGTTTTTCATATAAAAATTTTAATTTTTCAAGGATTTTCATCGAAATTTTAATTTTTCAGGGGTGGTCACGAATTAACGTTCTTTTCGCTCTAGGACGCATATTTAAGGAGTTATGGCCAAAATAAGTTTTTCATATAAAAATTTTAATTTTTCAAGGATTTTCATCGAAATTTTAATTTTTTGGAGGTGGTCACGAATTGAGGTCCTTTTCGCTCTAGAACGCATATTTAAGGATTTATGGCCAAAATAAGTTTTTCATATAAAAATTTTAATTTTTCAAGGATTTTCATCGACATTTCAATTTTTTGGGGGTGTTCACGAATTAACGTTCTTTTCGCTCTAGGACGCATATTTAAGGAGTTATGGCCAAAATAAGTTTTTCATATAAAAATTTTAATTTTTCAAGGATTTTCATAGAAATTTTATTTTTTGGAAGTGGTCACGAATTGAGGTCCTTTTCGCTCTAGGACGCATATTTAAGGAGTTATGGCCAAAATAAGTTTTTCATATAAAAATTTTAATTTTTCAAGGATTTTCATCGAAATTTTAATTTTTCAGGGGTGGTCACGAATTAACGTTCTTTTCGCTCTAGGACGCATATTTAAGGAGTTATGGCCAAAATAAGTTTTTCATATAAAAATTTTAATTTTTCAAGGATTTTCATCGAAATTTTAATTTTTTGGAGGTGGTCACGAATTGAGGTCCTTTTCGCTCTAGAACGCATATTTAAGGAGTTATGGCCAAAATAAGTTTTTCATATAACAATTTTAATTTTTCAAGGATTTTCATCGAAATTTTAATTTTTCAGCGGTGGTCACGAATTAACGTTCTTTTCGCTCTAGGACGCATATTTAAGGAGTTATGGCCAAAATAAGTTTTTCATATAAAAATTTTAATTTTTCAAGGATTTTCATCGAAATTTTAATTTTTTGGAGGTGGTCACGAATTGAGGTCCTTTTCGCTCTAGAACGCATATTTAAGGATTTATGGCCAAAATAAGTTTTTCATATAAAAATTTTAATTTTTCAAGGATTTTCATCGAAATTTTAATTTTTTGGGGGTGGTCACGAATTAACGTTCTTTTCGCTCTAGGACGCATATTTAAGGAGTTATGGCCAAAATAAGTTTTTCATATACAAATTTCAATTTTCAAGGATTTTCATCGAAATTTCAATTTTTGGGGGGTGGTCACGAATTAACGTTCTTTTCGCTCTAAGACGCATATTTAAGGAGTTATGGCCAAAATAAGTTTTTCATATAAAAATTTTAATTTTTCAAGGATTTTCATCGAAATTTTAATTTTTTGGAGGTGGTCACGAATTGAGGTCCTTTTCGCTCTAGAACGCATATTTAAGGAGTTATGGCCAAAATAAGTTTTTCATATAAAAATTTTAATTTTTCAAGGATTTTCATCGAAATTTTAATTTTTTGGAGGTGGTCACGAATTGAGGTCCTTTTCGCTCTAGGACGCATATTTAAGGAGTTATGGCCAAAATAAGTTTTTCATATAAAAATTTTAATTTTTCAAGGATTTTCATCGAAATTTAAATTTTTTGGAGGTGGTCACGAATTGAGGTCCTTTTCGCTCTAGGACGCATATGTAAGGAGTTATGGCTAAAATAAGTTTTTCATATGAAAATTTCAATTTTTTAAGGATTTTCATCGAAATTTTGATTTTTTGGGGGTGGTCACGAATTAAGGTCCTTTTGGCTCTAGGACGCATATTTAAGGAGTTATGGCCAAAATAAGTTTTTCATATAAAAATTTGAATTTTTCAAGGATTTTCATAGAAATTTTATTTTTTGGAAGTGGTCACGAATTGAGGTCCTTTTCGCTCTAGGACGCATATTTAAGGAGTTATGGCCAAAATAAGTTTTTCATATAAAAATTTTAATTTTTCAAGGATTTTCATCGAAATTTTAATTTTTCAGGGGTGGTCACGAATTAACGTTCTTTTCGCTCTAGGACGCATATTTAAGGAGTTATGGCCAAAATAAGTTTTTCATATAAAAATTTTAATTTTTCAAGGATTTTCATAGAAATTTTATTTTTTGGAAGTGGTCACGAATTGAGGTCCTTTTCGCTCTAGGACGCATATTTAAGGAGTTATGGCCAAAATAAGTTTTTCATATAAAAATTTTAATTTTTCAAGGATTTTCATCGAAATTTTAATTTTTCAGGGGTGGTCACGAATTAACGTTCTTTTCGCTCTAGGACGCATATTTAAGGAGTTATGGCCAAAATAAGTTTTTCATATAAAAATTTTAATTTTTCAAGGATTTTCATCGAAATTTTAATTTTTTGGAGGTGGTCACGAATTGAGGTCCTTTTCGCTCTAGAACGCATATTTAAGGAGTTATGGCCAAAATAAGTTTTTCATATAACAATTTTAATTTTTCAAGGATTTTCATCGAAATTTTAATTTTTCAGCGGTGGTCACGAATTAACGTTCTTTTCGCTCTAGGACGCATATTTAAGGAGTTATGGCCAAAATAAGTTTTTCATATAAAAATTTTAATTTTTCAAGGATTTTCATCGAAATTTTAATTTTTTGGAGGTGGTCACGAATTGAGGTCCTTTTCGCTCTAGAACGCATATTTAAGGATTTATGGCCAAAATAAGTTTTTCATATAAAAATTTTAATTTTTCAAGGATTTTCATCGAAATTTTAATTTTTTGGGGGTGGTCACGAATTAACGTTCTTTTCGCTCTAGGACGCATATTTAAGGAGTTATGGCCAAAATAAGTTTTTCATATACAAATTTCAATTTTCAAGGATTTTCATCGAAATTTCAATTTTTGGGGGGTGGTCACGAATTAACGTTCTTTTCGCTCTAGGACGCATATTTAAGGAGTTATGGCCAAAATAAGTTTTTCATATAAAAATTTTAATTTTTCAAGGATTTTCATCGAAATTTTAATTTTTTGGAGGTGGTCACGAATTGAGGTCCTTTTCGCTCTAGAACGCATATTTAAGGAGTTATGGCCAAAATAAGTTTTTCATATAAAAATTTTAATTTTTCAAGGATTTTCATCGAAATTTTAATTTTTTGGAGGTGGTCACGAATTGAGGTCCTTTTCGCTCTAGGACGCATATTTAAGGAGTTATGGCCAAAATAAGTTTTTCATATAAAAATTTTAATTTTTCAAGGATTTTCATCGAAATTTTAATTTTTTGGAGGTGGTCACGAATTGAGGTCCTTTTCGCTCTAGGACGCATATGTAAGGAGTTATGGCTAAAATAAGTTTTTCATATGAAAATTTCAATTTTTTAAGGATTTTCATCGAAATTTTGATTTTTTGGGGGTGGTCACGAATTAAGGTCCTTTTGGCTCTAGGACGCATATTTAAGGAGTTATGGCCAAAATAAGTTTTTCATATAAAAATTTGAATTTTTTAAGGATTTTCATCGAAATTTTGATTTTTTGGGGGTGGTCACGAATTAAGGACCTATTGGCTCTAGGACGCATATTTAAGGAGTTATGGCCAAAAAAAGTTTTTCATATAAAAATTTCAATTTTTTAAGGATTTTCATCGAAATTTTGATTTTTTGGGGGTGGTCACGAATTAAGGTCCTTTTGGCTCTAGGACGCATATTTAAGGAGTTATGGCCAAAATAAGTTTTTTATATAAAAATTTGAATTTTTTAAGGATTCTCATCGAAATTTTGATTGTTTGGGGGTGGTCACGAATTAAGGTCCTTTTGGCTCTAGGACGCATATTTAAGGAGTTATGGCCAAAATAAGTTTTTCATATAAAAATTTTAATTTTTCAAGGCTTTTCATCGAAATTTTAATTTTTTGGAGGTGGTCACGAATTGAGGTCCTTTTCGCTCTAGGACGCATATGTAAGGAGTTATGGCTAAAATAAGTTTTTCATATAAAAATTTAAATTTTTCAAGGATTTTCATCGAAATTTTAATTTTTCAGGGTGGTCACGAACGTTCTTTTCGCTCTAGGACGCATATTTAAGGAGTTATGGCCAAAATAAGTTTTTCATATAAAAATTTTTATTTTTCAAGGATTTTCATCGAAATTTTAATTTTTTGGAGGTGGTCACGAATTGAGGTCCTTTTCGCTCTAGGACGCATATTTAAGGAGTTATGGCCAAAATAAGTTTTTCATATAAAAATTTTAATTTTTCAAGGATTTTCATCGAAATTTTAATTTTTTGGAGGTGGTCACGAATTGAGGTCCTTTTCGCTCTAGGACGCATATGTAAGGAGTTATAGCTAAAATAAGTTTTTCATATGAAAATTTCAATTTTTTAAGGATTTTCATCGAAATTTTGATTTTTTGGGGGTGGTCACGAATTAAGGTCCTTTTGGCTCTAAAACGCATATTTAAGGAGTTATGGCCAAAATAAGTTTTGCAGGATTTTCATCGAAATTTTTATTTTTTGGGGGTGGTCACGAATTAAGGTCCTTTTGGCTCTAGGACGCATATTTAAGGAGTTATGGCCAAAATAAGTTTTTCATATAAAAATTAGAATTTTTTAAGGATTTTCATCGAAATTTTGATTTTTTGGGGGTGGTCACGAATTAAGGTCCTTTTGGCTCTAGGACGCATATTTAAGGAGTTATGGCCAAAATAAGTTTTTCATATAAAAATTAGAATTTTTTAAGGATTTTCATCGAAATTTTGATTTTTTGGGGGTGGTCACGAATTAAGGTCCTTTTGGCTCTAGGACGCATATTTAAGGAGTTATGGCCAAAATAAGTTTTTTATATAAAAATTTGAATTTTTTAAGGATTTTCATCGAAATTTTGATTTTTTGGGGGTGGTCACGAATTAAGGTCCTTTTGGCTCTAGGACGCATATTTAAGGAGTTATGGCCAAAATAAGTTTTTTATATAAAAATTTCAATTTTTTAAGGATTTTCATCGAAATTTTGATTTTTTGGGGGTGGTCACGAATTAAGGTCCTTTTGGCTCTAGGACGCATATTTAAGGAGTTATGGCCAAAATAAGGTTTTCATATAAAAATTTGAATTTTTTAAGGATTTTCATCTAGGACGCATATTTAAGGAGTTATGGCCAAAATAAGTTTTTTATATAAAAATTTGAATTTTTTAAGAATTTTCATCGAAATTTTGATTTTTTGGGGGTGGTCACGAATTAAGGTCCTTTTGGCTCTAGGACGCATATTTAAGGAGTTATGGCCAAAATAAGTTTTTTATATAAAAATTTCAATTTTTTAAGGATTTTCATCGAAATTTTGATTTTTTGGGGGTGGTCACGAATTAAGGTCCTTTTGGCTCTAGGACGCATATTTAAGGAGTTATGGCCAAAATAAGGTTTTCATATAAAAATTTGAATTTTTTAAGGATTTTCATCTAAATTTTGATTTTTTGGGGGTGGTCACGAATTAAGGTCCTTTTGGCTCTAGGACGCATATTTAAGGAGTTATGGCCAAAATAAGTTTTTCATATACAAATTTCAATTTTTTAAGGATTTTCATCGAAATTTTGATTTTTTGGGGGTGGTCACGAATTAAGGTCCTCTTGGCTCTAGGACGCATATTTAAGGAGTTATGGCCAAAATAAGTTTTTCATATAAAAATTTAATTTTTTTAAGGATTTTCATCGAAATTTTGATTTTTTGGGGGTGGTCACGAATTAACGTTCTTTTCGCTCTAGAACACATATTTAAGGAGTTATGGCCAAAATAAGTTTTTCATATAAAAATTTCAATTTTCAAGGATTTTCATCGAAATTTCAATTTTTTGGGGGTGGTCACGAATTAAGGTCCTTTTGGCTCTAGGACGCATATTTAAGGAGTTATGGCCAAAATAAGTTTTTCATATAAAAATTTCAATTTTTTAAGGATTTTAATCGAAATTTTGATTTTTTGGGGGTGGTCACGAATTAAGGTCCTTTTGGCTCTAGGACGCATATTTAAGGAGTTATGGCCAAACTAAGTTTTTCATATAAAAATTTGAATTTTTTAAGGATTTTCATCGAAATTTTGTTTTTTTTGGGGGTGGTCACGAATTAAGGTCCTTTTGGCTCTAGGACGCATATTTAAGAAGTTATGGCCAAAATAAGTTTTTCATATAAAAATTTGAATTTTTTAAGGATTTTCATCGAAATTTTGATTTTTTGGGGGTGGTCACGAATTAAGGTCCTTTTGGCTCTAGGACGTATATTTAAGGAGTTATGGCCAAAATAAGTTTTTTATATAAAAATTTCAATTTTTTAAGGATTTTCATCGAAATTTTGATTTTTTGGGGGTGGTCACGTATTAAGGTCCTTTTGGCTCTAGGACGCATATTTAAGGAGTTATGGCCAAAATAAGTTTTTCATATAAAAATTTCATTTTTTTAAGGATTTTCATCGAAATTTTGATTTTTTGGGGGTGGTCACGTATTAAGGTCCTTTTGGCTCTAGGACGCATATTTAAGGAGTTATGGCCAAAATAAGTTTTTCATATAAAAATTTGAATTTATTCAGGATTTTCATCGAAATTTTGATTTTTTGGGGGTGGTCACGAATTAAGGTCCTTTTCGCTCTAGGACGCATATTTAAGGAGTTATGGCCAAAATAAGTTTTTCATATAAAAATTTCAATTTTTTAAGGATTTTCATCGAAATTTTGATTTTTTGGGGTTGGTCACGAATTAAGGTCCTTTTGGCTCTAGGACGCATATTTAAGGAGTTATGGCCAAAATAAGTTTTTCATATAAAAATTTTAATTTTTCAAGGATTTTCATCGAAATTTAAATTTTTTGGAGGTGGTCACGAATTGAGGTCCTTTTCGCTCTAGAACGCATATTTAAGGAGTTATGGCCAAAATAAGTTTTTCATATAACAATTTTAATTTTTCAAGGATTTTCATCGAAATTTTAATTTTTCAGGGGTGGTCACGAATTAACGTTCTTTTCGCTCTAGGACGCATATTTAAGGAGTTATGGCCAAAATAAGTTTTTCATATAAAAATTTCAATTTTCAAGGATTTTCATCGAAATTTTGATTTTTTGGGGGTGGTCACGAATTAAGGTCCTTTTGGCTCTAGGACGCATATTTAAGGAGTTATGGCCAAAATAAGTTTTTCATATAAAAATTTCAATTTTTTAAGGATTTTCATCGAAATTTTAATTTTTTTGGAGGTGGTCACGAATTGAGGTCCTTTTCGCTCTAGGACGCATATTTAAGGAGCTATGGCCAAAATAAGTTTTTCATATAAAAATTTCAATTTTCAAGGATTTTCATCGAAATTTCAATTTTTTGGGTGTGTTCACGAATTAAAGTTCTTTTCGCTCTAGGACGCATATTTAAGGAGTTATGGCCAAAATAAGTTTTTCATATAAAAATTTCAATTTTCAAGGATTTTCATCGAAATTTCAATTTTTTGGGGGTGGTCACGAATTAACGTTCTTTTCGCTCTAGGACGCATATTTAAGGAGTTATGGCCAAAATAAGTTTTTCATATAAAAATTTTAATTTTTCAAGGATTTTCATCGAAATTTTAATTTTTTGGGTGTGGTCACGAATTAACAGCCTTTTCGCTCTAGGACGCATATTTAAGGAGTTATGGCCAAAATAAGTTTTTCATATAAAAATTTTAATTTTTCAAGGATTTTCATCGAAATTTTAATTTTTTGGAGGTGGTCACGAATTGAGGTCCTTTTCGCTCTAGGACGCATATGTAAGGAGTTATGGCTAAAATAAGTTTTTCATATAAAAATTTAAATTTTTCAAGGATTTTCATCGAAATTTTAATGTTTCAGGGGTGGTCACGAATTAACGTTCTTTTCGCTCTAGGACGCATATTTAAGGAGTTATGGCCAAAATAAGTTTTTCATATAAAAATTTTAATTTTTCCAAGGATTTTCATTGAAATTTTAATTTTTTGGGGTGGTCACGAATTAACGTTCTTTTCGCTCTAGGACACATATTTAAGGAGTTATGGCCAAAATAAGTTTTTCATATAAAAATTTTAATTTTCAAGGATTTTCATCGAAATTTCAATTTTTTGGGGGTCTTCACGAATTAAAGTTCTTTTCGCTCTAGGACGCATATTTAAGGAGTTATGGCCAAAATAAGTTTTTCATATAAAAATTTTAATTTTTCCAAGGATTTTCATCGAAATTTTAATTTTTTGGGGTTGTCACGAATTAACGTTCTTTTCGCTCTAGGACACATATTTAAGGAGTTATGGCCAAAATAAGTTTTTCATATAAAAATTTCAATTTTCAAGGATTTTCATCGAAATTTTAATTTTTTGGGTGTGGTCACGAATTAACGGTCTTTTGGCTCTAGGACGCATATTTAAGGAGTTATGGGCAAAATAAGTTTTTCATATAAAAATTTGAATTTTTTAAGGATTTTCATCGAAATTTTGATTTTTTGGGGGTGGTCACGAATTAAGGTCCTTTTGGCTCTAGGACGCATATTTAAGGAGTTATGGCCAAAATAAGTTTTTCATATAAATATTTGAATTTTTTCAGGATTTTCATCGAAATTTTGATTTTTTGGGGGTGGTCACGAATTAAGGTCCTTTTGGCTCTAGGACGCATATTTAAGGAATTATGGCCAAAATAAGTTTTTCATATAAAAATTTGAATTTTTTAAGGATTTTCATCGAAATTTTGATTTTTTGGGGGTGGTCACGAATTAAGGTCCTTTTGGCTCTAGGACGCATATTTAAGGAGTTATGGCCAAAATAAGTTTTTCATATAAAAATTTTAATTTTTCAAGGATTTTCATCGAAATTTTGATTTTTTGGGGGTGGTCACGAATTAAGGTCCTTTTGGCTCTAGGACGTATATTTAAGGAGTTATGGCCAAAATAAGTTTTTTATATAAAAATTTCAATTTTTTAAGGATTTTCATCGAAATTTTGATTTTTTGGGGGTGGTCACGAATTAAGGTCCTTTTGGCTCTAGGACGCATATTTAAGAAGTTATGGCCAAACTAGTATTTCGTATAAAAATTTGAATTTTTTAAGGATTTTCATCGAAATTGTGATTTTTTGGGGGTGGTCACGTATTAAGGTCCTTTTGGCTCTAGGACGCATATTTAAGGAGTTATGGCCAAAATAAGTTTTTCATATAAAAATTTCATTTTTTTAAGGATTTTCATCGAAATTTTGATTTTTTGGGGGTGGTCACGTATTAAGGTCCTTTTGGCTCTAGGACGCATATTTAAGGAGTTATGGCCAAAATAAGTTTTTCATATAAAAATTTGAATTTATTCAGGATTTTCATCGAAATTTTGATTTTTTGGGGGTGGTCACGAATTAAGGTCCTTTTCGCTCTAGGACGCATATTTAAGGAGTTATGGCCAAAATAAGTTTTTCATATAAAAATTTCAATTTTTTAAGGATTTTCATCGAAATTTTGATTTTTTGGGGGTGGTCACGAATTAAGGTCCTTTTGGCTCTAGGACGCATATTTAAGGAGTTATGGCCAAAATAAGTTTTTCATATAAAAATTTTAATTTTTCAAGGATTTTCATCGAAATTTTAATTTTTTGGAGGTGGTCACGAATTGAGGTCCTTTTCGCTCTAGAACGCATATTTAAGGAGTTATGGCCAAAATAAGTTTTTCATATAACAATTTTAATTTTTCAAGGATTTTCATCGAAATTTTAATTTTTCAGGGGTGGTCACGAATTAACGTTCTTTTCGCTCTAGGACGCATATTTAAGGAGTTATGGCCAAAATAAGTTTTTCATATAAAAATTTCAATTTTCAAGGATTTTCATCGAAATTTTAATTTTTTGGAGGTGGTCACGAATTGAGGTCCTTTTCGCTCTAGGACGCATATTTAAGGAGTTATGGCCAAAATAAGTTTTTCATATAAAAATTTCAATTTTCAAGGATTTTCATCGAAATTTTGATTTTTTGGGGGTGTCCACGAATTAAGGTCCTTTTGGCTCTAGGACGCATATTTAAGGAGTTATGGCCAAAATAAGTTTTTCATATAAAAATTTCAATTTTTTAAGGATTTTCATCGAAATTTTGATTTTTTGGGGGTGGTCACGAATTAAGGTCCTTTTGGCTCTAGGACGCATATTTAAGGAGTTATGGCTAAAATAAGGTTTTCATATAAAAATTTTAATTTTTCAAGGATTTTCATCGAAATTTTAATTTTTTTGGAGGTGGTCACGAATTGAGGTCCTTTTCGCTCTAGGACGCATATTTAAGGAGCTATGGCCAAAATAAGTTTTTCATATAAAAATTTCAATTTTCAAGGATTTTCATCGAAATTTCAATTTTTTGGGTGTGTTCACGAATTAAAGTTCTTTTCGCTCTAGGACGCATATTTAAGGAGTTATGGCCAAAATAAGTTTTTCATATAAAAATTTTAATTTTTCCAAGGATTTTCATCGAAATTTTAATTTTTTGGGGTGGTCACGAATTAACGTTCTTTTCGCTCTAGAACACATATTTAAGGAGTTATGGCCAAAATAAGTTTTTCATATAAAAATTTTCAATTTTCAAGGATTTTCATCGAAATTTCAATTTTTTGGGGGTGGTCACGAATTAACGTTCTTTTCGCTCTAGGACGCATATTTAAGGAGTTATGGCCAAAATAAGTTTTTCATATAAAAATTTTAATTTTTCAAGGATTTTCATCGAAATTTTAATTTTTTGGAGGTGGTCACGAATTGAGGTCCTTTTCGCTCTAGGACGCATATGTAAGGAGTTATGGCTAAGTTTTTCATATAAAAAATTTAATTTTTCAAGGATTTTCATCGAAATTTTAATTTTTCAGGGGTGGTCACGAATTAACGTTCTTTTGGCTCTAGGACGCATATTTAAGGAGTTATGGCCAAAATAAGTTTTTCATATAAAAATTTCAATTTTTTAAGGATTTTCATCGAAATTTTGATTTTTTGGGGGTGGTCACGAATTAAGGTCCTTTTGGCTCTAGGACGCATATTTAAGGAGTTATGGCCAAAATAAGTTTTTCATATAAATATTTGAATTTTTTCAGGATTTTCATCGAAATTTTGATTTTTTGGGGGTGGTCACGAATTAAGGTCCTTTTGGCTCTAGGACGCATATTTAAGGAGTTATGGCCAAAATAAGTTTTTCATATAAAAATTTCAATTTTTTAAGGATTTTCATCGAAAGTTTGATTTTTTGGGGGTGGTCACGAATTAAGGTCCTTTTGGCTCTAGGACGCATATTTAAGGAGTTATGGCCAAAATAAGTTTTTCATATAAAAATTTGAATTTTTTAAGGATTTTCATCGAAATTTTGATTTTTTGGGGGTGGTCACGAATTAAGGTCCTTTTGGCTCTAGGACGCATATTTAAGGAGTTATGGCCAAACTAAGTTTTTCATATAAAAATTTCAATTTTTTAAGGATTTTCATCGAAAGTTTGATTTTTTGGGGGTGGTCACGAATTAAGGTCCTTTTGGCTCTAGGACGCATATTTAAGGAGTTATGGCCAAAATAAGTTTTTCATATAAAAATTTGAATTTTTTAAGGATTTTCATCGAAATTTTGATTTTTTGGGGGTGGTCACGAATTAAGGTCCTTTTGGCTCTAGGACGCATATTTAAGGAGTTATGGCCAAAATAAGTTTTTTATATAAAAATTTCAATTTTTTAAGGATTTTCATCGAAATTTTGATTTTTTGGGGGTGGTCACGAATTAAGGTCCTTTTGGCTCTAGGACGCATATTTAAGGAGTTATGGCCAAAATAAGTTTTTCATATAAAAATTTGAATTTTTTAAGGATTTTCATCGAAATTTTGATTTTTTGGGGGTGGTCACGAATTAAGGTCCTTTTCGCTCTAGGACGCATATTTAAGGAGTTATGGCCAAAATAAGTTTTTCATATAAAAATTTGAATTTTTTAAGGATTTTCATCGAAATTTTGATTTTTTGGGGGTGGTCACGAATTAAGGTCCTTTTGGCTCTAGGACGCATATTTAAGGAGTTATGGCCAAAATAAGTTTTTCATATAAAAATTTTAATTTTTCAAGGATTTTCATCGAAATTTTAATTTTTTGGAGGTGGTCACGAATTGAGGTCCTTTTCGCTCTAGGACGCATATTTAAGGAGTTATGGCCAAAATAAGTTTTTCATATAAAAATTTTAATTTTTCAAGGATTTTCATCGAAATTTTAATTTTTTGGAGGTGGTCACGAATTGAGGTCCTTTTCGCTCTAGGACGCATATGTAAGGAGTTATAGCTATAATAAGTTTTTCATATGAAAATTTCAATTTTTTAAGGATTTTCATCGAAATTTTGATTTTTTGGGGGTGGTCACGAATTAAGGTCCTTTTGGCTCTAGAACGCATATTTAAGGAGTTATGGCCAAAATAAGTTTTTCAGGATTTTCATCGAAATTTTGATTTTTTGGGGGTGGTCACGAATTAAGGTCCTTTTGGCTCTAGGACGCATATTTAAGGAGTTATGGCCAAAATAAGTTTTTCATATAAAAATTTAAATTTTTTAAGGATTTTCATCGAAATTTTGATTTTTTGGGGGTGGTCACGAATTAACGTTCTTTTCGCTCTAGAACACATATTTAAGGAGTTATGGCCAAAATAAGTTTTTCATATAAAAATTTCAACTTTCTAGGATTTTCATCGAAATTTCAATTTTTTGGGGGTGGTCACGAATTAAGGTCCTTTTGGCTCTAGGACGCATATTTAAGGAGTTATGGCCAAAATAAGTTTTTCATATAAAAATTTCAATTTTTTAAGGATTTTAATCGAAATTTTGATTTTTTGGGGGTGGTCACGAATTAAGGTCATTTTGGCTCTAGGGCGCATATTTAAGGAGTTATGGCCAAACTAAGTTTTTCATATAAAAATTTGAATTTTTTAAGGATTTTCATCGAAATTTTGTTTTTTTGGGGGTGGTCACGAATTAAGGTCCTTTTGGCTCTAGGACGCATATTTAAGAAGTTATGGCCAAAATAAGTTTTTCATATAAAAATTTGAATTTTTTAAGGATTTTCATCGAAATTTTGATTTTTTGGGGGTGGTCACGAATTAAGGTCCTTTTGGCTCTAGGACGTATATTTAAGGAGTTATGGCCAAAATAAGTTTTTTATATAAAAATTTCAATTTTTTAAGGATTTTCATCGAAATTTTGATTTTTTGGGGGTGGTCACGAATTAAGGTCCTTTTGGCTCTAGGACGCATATTTAAGAAGTTATGGCCAAACTAGTATTTCGTATAAAAATTTGAATTTTTTAAGGATTTTCATCGAAATTGTGATTTTTTGGGGGTGGTCACGTATTAAGGTCCTTTTGGCTCTAGGACGCATATTTAAGGAGTTATGGCCAAAATAAGTTTTTCATATAAAAATTTCATTTTTTTAAGGATTTTCATCGAAATTTTGATTTTTTGGGGGTGGTCACGTATTAAGGTCCTTTTGGCTCTAGGACGCATATTTAAGGAGTTATGGCCAAAATAAGTTTTTCATATAAAAATTTGAATTTATTCAGGATTTTCATCGAAATTTTGATTTTTTGGGGGTGGTCACGAATTAAGGTCCTTTTCGCTCTAGGACGCATATTTAAGGAGTTATGGCCAAAATAAGTTTTTCATATAAAAATTTCAATTTTTTAAGGATTTTCATCGAAATTTTGATTTTTTGGGGGTGGTCACGAATTAAGGTCCTTTTGGCTCTAGGACGCATATTTAAGGAGTTATGGCCAAAATAAGTTTTTCATATAAAAATTTTAATTTTTCAAGGATTTTCATCGAAATTTTAATTTTTTGGAGGTGGTCACGAATTGAGGTCCTTTTCGCTCTAGAACGCATATTTAAGGAGTTATGGCCAAAATAAGTTTTTCATATAACAATTTTAATTTTTCAAGGATTTTCATCGAAATTTTAATTTTTCAGGGGTGGTCACGAATTAACGTTCTTTTCGCTCTAGGACGCATATTTAAGGAGTTATGGCCAAAATAAGTTTTTCATATAAAAATTTCAATTTTCAAGGATTTTCATCGAAATTTTAATTTTTTGGAGGTGGTCACGAATTGAGGTCCTTTTCGCTCTAGGACGCATATTTAAGGAGTTATGGCCAAAATAAGTTTTTCATATAAAAATTTCAATTTTCAAGGATTTTCATCGAAATTTTGATTTTTTGGGGGTGTCCACGAATTAAGGTCCTTTTGGCTCTAGGACGCATATTTAAGGAGTTATGGCCAAAATAAGTTTTTCATATAAAAATTTCAATTTTTTAAGGATTTTCATCGAAATTTTGATTTTTTGGGGGTGGTCACGAATTAAGGTCCTTTTGGCTCTAGGACGCATATTTAAGGAGTTATGGCTAAAATAAGGTTTTCATATAAAAATTTTAATTTTTCAAGGATTTTCATCGAAATTTTAATTTTTTTGGAGGTGTTCACGAATTGAGGTCCTTTTCGCTCTAGGACGCATATTTAAGGAGCTATGGCCAAAATAAGTTTTTCATATAAAAATTTCAATTTTCAAGGATTTTCATCGAAATTTCAATTTTTTGGGTGTGTTCACGAATTAAAGTTCTTTTCGCTCTAGGACGCATATTTAAGGAGTTATGGCCAAAATAAGTTTTTCATATAAAAATTTTAATTTTTCAAGGATTTTCATCGAAATTTTAATTTTTTGGGTGTGGTCACGAATTGAGGTCCTTTTCGCTCTAGGACGCATATTTAAGGAGTTATGGCCAAAATAACTTTTTCATATAAAAATTTAAATTTTTCAAGGATTTTCATCGAAATTTTAATGTTTCAGGGGTGGTCACGAATTAACGTTCTTTTCGCTCTAGGACGCATATTTAAGGAGTTATGGCCAAAATAAGTTTTTCATATAAAAATTTTAATTTTTCCAAGGATTTTCATCGAAATTTTAATTTTTTGGGGTGGTCACGAATTAACGTTCTTTTCGCTCTAGGACACATATTTAAGGAGTTATGGCCAAAATAAGTTTTTCATATAAAAATTTTAATTTTCAAGGATTTTCATCGAAATTTCAATTTTTTGGGGGTCTTCACGAATTAAAGTTCTTTTCGCTCTAGGACGCATATTTAAGGAGTTATGGCCAAAATAAGTTTTTCATATAAAAATTTTAATTTTTCCAAGGATTTTCATCGAAATTTTAATTTTTTGGGGTTGTCACGAATTAACGTTCTTTTCGCTCTAGGACACATATTTAAGGAGTTATGGCCAAAATAAGTTTTTCATATAAAAATTTCAATTTTCAAGGATTTTCATCGAAATTTCAATTTTTTGGGGGTGGTCACGAATTAACGTTCTTTTCGCTCTAGGACGCATATTTAAGGAGTTATGGCCAAAATAAGTTTTTCATATAAAAATTTTAATTTTTCAAGGATTTTCATCGAAATTTTAATTGTTTGGAGGTGGTCACGAATTGAGGTCCTTTTCGCTCTAGGACGCATATGTAAGGAGTTATAGCTATAATAAGTTTTTCATATGAAAATTTCAATTTTTTAAGGATTTTCATCGAAATTTTGATTTTTTGGGGGTGGTCACGAATTAAGGTCCTTTTGGCTCTAGAACGCATATTTAAGGAGTTATGGCCAAAATAAGTTTTTCAGGATTTTCATCGAAATTTTGATTTTTTGGGGGTGGTCACGAATTAAGGTCCTTTTGGCTCTAGGACGCATATTTAAGGAGTTATGGCCAAAATAAGTTTTTCATATAAAAATTTAAATTTTTAAGGATTTTCATCGAAATTTTGATTTTTTGGGGGTGGTCACGAATTAAGGTCCTTTTGGCTCTAGGACGCATATTTAAGGAGTTATGGCCAAAATAAGTTTTTCATATAAAAATTTCAATTTTTTAAGGATTTTCATCGAAATTTTGATTTTTTGGGGGTGGTCACGAATTAAGGTCCTTTTGGCTCTAGGACGCATATTTAAGGAGTTATGGCCAAAATAAGTTTTTCATATAAAAATTTAAATTTTTTAAGGATTTTCATCGAAATTTTGATTTTTTGGGGGTGGTCACGAATTAACGTTCTTTTCGCTCTAGAACACATATTTAAGGAGTTATGGCCAAAATAAGTTTTTCATATAAAAATTTCAATTTTTTAAGGATTTTCATCGAAATTTCAATTTTTTGGGGGTGGTCACGAATTAAGGTCCTTTTGGCTCTAGGACGCATATTTAAGGAGTTATGGCCAAAATAAGTTTTTCATATAAAAATTTCAATTTTTTAAGGATTTTCATCGAAATTTTGATTTTTTGGGGGTGGTCACGAATTAAGGTCATTTTGGCTCTAGGACGCATATTTAAGGAGTTATGGCCAAACTAAGTTTTTCATATAAAAATTTGAATTTTTTAAGGATTTTCATCGAAATTTTGTTTTTTTGGGGGTGGTCACGAATTAAGGTCCTTTTGGCTCTAGGACGCATATTTAAGAAGTTATGGCCAAAATAAGTTTTTCATATAAAAATTTGAATTTTTTAAGGATTTTCATCGAAATTTTGATTTTTTGGGGGTGGTCACGAATTAAGGTCCTTTTGGCTCTAGGACGTATATTTAAGGAGTTATGGCCAAAATAAGTTTTTTATATAAAAATTTCAATTTTTTAAGGATTTTCATCGAAATTTTGATTTTTTGGGGGTGGTCACGAATTAAGGTCCTTTTGGCTCTAGGACGCATATTTAAGAAGTTATGGCCAAACTAGTATTTCGTATAAAAATTTGAATTTTTTAAGGATTTTCATCGAAATTGTGATTTTTTGGGGGTGGTCACGTATTAAGGTCCTTTTGGCTCTAGGACGCATATTTAAGGAGTTATGGCCAAAATAAGTTTTTCATATAAAAATTTCATTTTTTTAAGGATTTTCATCGAAATTTTGATTTTTTGGGGGTGGTCACGTATTAAGGTCCTTTTGGCTCTAGGACGCATATTTAAGGAGTTATGGCCAAAATAAGTTTTTCATATAAAAATTTGAATTTATTCAGGATTTTCATCGAAATTTTGATTTTTTGGGGGTGGTCACGAATTAAGGTCCTTTTCGCTCTAGGACGCATATTTAAGGAGTTATGGCCAAAATAAGTTTTTCATATAAAAATTTCAATTTTTTAAGGATTTTCATCGAAATTTTGATTTTTTGGGGGTGGTCACGAATTAAGGTCCTTTTGGCTCTAGGACGCATATTTAAGGAGTTATGGCCAAAATAAGTTTTTCATATAAAAATTTTAATTTTTCAAGGATTTTCATCGAAATTTTAATTTTTTGGAGGTGGTCACGAATTGAGGTCCTTTTCGCTCTAGAACGCATATTTAAGGAGTTATGGCCAAAATAAGTTTTTCATATAACAATTTTAATTTTTCAAGGATTTTCATCGAAATTTTAATTTTTCAGGGGTGGTCACGAATTAACGTTCTTTTCGCTCTAGGACGCATATTTAAGGAGTTATGGCCAAAATAAGTTTTTCATATAAAAATTTCAATTTTCAAGGATTTTCATCGAAATTTTAATTTTTTGGAGGTGGTCACGAATTGAGGTCCTTTTCGCTCTAGGACGCATATTTAAGGAGTTATGGCCAAAATAAGTTTTTCATATAAAAATTTCAATTTTCAAGGATTTTCATCGAAATTTTGATTTTTTGGGGGTGTCCACGAATTAAGGTCCTTTTGGCTCTAGGACGCATATTTAAGGAGTTATGGCCAAAATAAGTTTTTCATATAAAAATTTCAATTTTTTAAGGATTTTCATCGAAATTTTGATTTTTTGGGGGTGGTCACGAATTAAGGTCCTTTTGGCTCTAGGACGCATATTTAAGGAGTTATGGCTAAAATAAGGTTTTCATATAAAAATTTTAATTTTTCAAGGATTTTCATCGAAATTTTAATTTTTTTGGAGGTGTTCACGAATTGAGGTCCTTTTCGCTCTAGGACGCATATTTAAGGAGCTATGGCCAAAATAAGTTTTTCATATAAAAATTTCAATTTTCAAGGATTTTCATCGAAATTTCAATTTTTTGGGTGTGTTCACGAATTAAAGTTCTTTTCGCTCTAGGACGCATATTTAAGGAGTTATGGCCAAAATAAGTTTTTCATATAAAAATTTTAATTTTTCAAGGATTTTCATCGAAATTTTAATTTTTTGGGTGTGGTCACGAATTGAGGTCCTTTTCGCTCTAGGACGCATATTTAAGGAGTTATGGCCAAAATAACTTTTTCATATAAAAATTTAAATTTTTCAAGGATTTTCATCGAAATTTTAATGTTTCAGGGGTGGTCACGAATTAACGTTCTTTTCGCTCTAGGACGCATATTTAAGGAGTTATGGCCAAAATAAGTTTTTCATATAAAAATTTTAATTTTTCCAAGGATTTTCATCGAAATTTTAATTTTTTGGGGTGGTCACGAATTAACGTTCTTT
The DNA here is from genome assembly GCF_050003625.1 of Haematobia irritans. Classification (NCBI taxonomy): domain Eukaryota; kingdom Metazoa; phylum Arthropoda; class Insecta; order Diptera; family Muscidae; genus Haematobia; species Haematobia irritans. The sequence continues at coordinate 154,906,043 of NC_134400.1, read as the reverse complement.
TCGCTCTAGGACACATATTTAAGGAGTTATGGCCAAAATAAGTTTTTCATATAAAAATTTTAATTTTCAAGGATTTTCATCGAAATTTCAATTTTTTGGGGGTCTTCACGAATTAAAGTTCTTTTCGCTCTAGGACGCATATTTAAGGAGTTATGGCCAAAATAAGTTTTTCATATAAAAATTTTAATTTTTCCAAGGATTTTCATCGAAATTTTAATTTTTTGGGGTTGTCACGAATTAACGTTCTTTTCGCTCTAGGACACATATTTAAGGAGTTATGGCCAAAATAAGTTTTTCATATAAAAATTTCAATTTTCAAGGATTTTCATCGAAATTTCAATTTTTTGGGGGTGGTCACGAATTAACGTTCTTTTCGCTCTAGGACGCATATTTAAGGAGTTATGGCCAAAATAAGTTTTTCATATAAAAATTTTAATTTTTCAAGGATTTTCATCGAAATTTTAATTGTTTGGAGGTGGTCACGAATTGAGGTCCTTTTCGCTCTAGGACGCATATGTAAGGAGTTATAGCTATAATAAGTTTTTCATATGAAAATTTCAATTTTTTAAGGATTTTCATCGAAATTTTGATTTTTTGGGGGTGGTCACGAATTAAGGTCCTTTTGGCTCTAGAACGCATATTTAAGGAGTTATGGCCAAAATAAGTTTTTCAGGATTTTCATCGAAATTTTGATTTTTTGGGGGTGGTCACGAATTAAGGTCCTTTTGGCTCTAGGACGCATATTTAAGGAGTTATGGCCAAAATAAGTTTTTCATATAAAAATTTAAATTTTTAAGGATTTTCATCGAAATTTTGATTTTTTGGGGGTGGTCACGAATTAAGGTCCTTTTGGCTCTAGGACGCATATTTAAGGAGTTATGGCCAAAATAAGTTTTTCATATAAAAATTTCAATTTTTTAAGGATTTTCATCGAAATTTTGATTTTTTGGGGGTGGTCACGAATTAAGGTCCTTTTGGCTCTAGGACGCATATTTAAGGAGTTATGGCCAAAATAAGTTTTTCATATAAAAATTTAAATTTTTTAAGGATTTTCATCGAAATTTTGATTTTTTGGGGGTGGTCACGAATTAACGTTCTTTTCGCTCTAGAACACATATTTAAGGAGTTATGGCCAAAATAAGTTTTTCATATAAAAATTTCAATTTTTTAAGGATTTTCATCGAAATTTCAATTTTTTGGGGGTGGTCACGAATTAAGGTCCTTTTGGCTCTAGGACGCATATTTAAGGAGTTATGGCCAAAATAAGTTTTTCATATAAAAATTTCAATTTTTTAAGGATTTTCATCGAAATTTTGATTTTTTGGGGGTGGTCACGAATTAAGGTCATTTTGGCTCTAGGACGCATATTTAAGGAGTTATGGCCAAACTAAGTTTTTCATATAAAAATTTGAATTTTTTAAGGATTTTCATCGAAATTTTGTTTTTTTGGGGGTGGTCACGAATTAAGGTCCTTTTGGCTCTAGGACGCATATTTAAGAAGTTATGGCCAAAATAAGTTTTTCATATAAAAATTTGAATTTTTTAAGGATTTTCATCGAAATTTTGATTTTTTGGGGGTGGTCACGAATTAAGGTCCTTTTGGCTCTAGGACGTATATTTAAGGAGTTATGGCCAAAATAAGTTTTTTATATAAAAATTTCAATTTTTTAAGGATTTTCATCGAAATTTTGATTTTTTGGGGGTGGTCACGAATTAAGGTCCTTTTGGCTCTAGGACGCATATTTAAGAAGTTATGGCCAAACTAGTATTTCGTATAAAAATTTGAATTTTTTAAGGATTTTCATCGAAATTTTGATTTTTTGGGGGTGGTCACGAATTAACGTTCTTTTCGCTCTAGAACACATATTTAAGGAGTTATGGCCAAAATAAGTTTTTCATATAAAAATTTCAATTTTTTAAGGATTTTCATCGAAATTTCAATTTTTTGGGGGTGGTCACGAATTAAGGTCCTTTTGGCTCTAGGACGCATATTTAAGGAGTTATGGCCAAAATAAGTTTTTCATATAAAAATTTCAATTTTTTAAGGATTTTCATCGAAATTTTGATTTTTTGGGGGTGGTCACGAATTAAGGTCATTTTGGCTCTAGGACGCATATTTAAGGAGTTATGGCCAAACTAAGTTTTTCATATAAAAATTTGAATTTTTTAAGGATTTTCATCGAAATTTTGTTTTTTTGGGGGTGGTCACGAATTAAGGTCCTTTTGGCTCTAGGACGCATATTTAAGAAGTTATGGCCAAAATAAGTTTTTCATATAAAAATTTGAATTTTTTAAGGATTTTCATCGAAATTTTGATTTTTTGGGGGTGGTCACGAATTAAGGTCCTTTTGGCTCTAGGACGTATATTTAAGGAGTTATGGCCAAAATAAGTTTTTTATATAAAAATTTCAATTTTTTAAGGATTTTCATCGAAATTTTGATTTTTTGGGGGTGGTCACGAATTAAGGTCCTTTTGGCTCTAGGACGCATATTTAAGAAGTTATGGCCAAACTAGTATTTCGTATAAAAATTTGAATTTTTTAAGGATTTTCATCGAAATTGTGATTTTTTGGAGGTGGTCACGAATTAAGGTCCTTTTCGCTCTAGGACGCATATTTAAGGAGTTATGGCCAAAATAAGTTTTTCATATAAAAATTTCAATTTTTTAAGGATTTTCATCGAAATTTTGATTTTTTGGGGGTGGTCACGAATTAAGGTCCTTTTGGCTCTAGGACGCATATTTAAGGAGTTATGGCCAAAATAAGTTTTTCATATAAAAATTTTAATTTTTCAAGGATTTTCATCGAAATTTTAATTTTTTGGAGGTGGTCACGAATTGAGGTCCTTTTCGCTCTAGAACGCATATTTAAGGAGTTATGGCCAAAATAAGTTTTTCATATAACAATTTTAATTTTTCAAGGATTTTCATCGAAATTTTAATTTTTCAGGGGTGGTCACGAATTAACGTTCTTTTCGCTCTAGGACGCATATTTAAGGAGTTATGGCCAAAATAAGTTTTTCATATAAAAATTTCAATTTTCAAGGATTTTCATCGAAATTTTAATTTTTTGGAGGTGGTCACGAATTGAGGTCCTTTTCGCTCTAGGACGCATATTTAAGGAGTTATGGCCAAAATAAGTTTTTCATATAAAAATTTCAATTTTCAAGGATTTTCATCGAAATTTTGATTTTTTGGGGGTGTCCACGAATTAAGGTCCTTTTGGCTCTAGGACGCATATTTAAGGAGTTATGGCCAAAATAAGTTTTTCATATAAAAATTTCAATTTTTTAAGGATTTTCATCGAAATTTTGATTTTTTGGGGGTGGTCACGAATTAAGGTCCTTTTGGCTCTAGGACGCATATTTAAGGAGTTATGGCTAAAATAAGGTTTTCATATAAAAATTTTAATTTTTCAAGGATTTTCATCGAAATTTTAATTTTTTTGGAGGTGGTCACGAATTGAGGTCCTTTTCGCTCTAGGACGCATATTTAAGGAGCTATGGCCAAAATAAGTTTTTCATATAAAAATTTCAATTTTCAAGGATTTTCATCGAAATTTCAATTTTTTGGGTGTGTTCACGAATTAAAGTTCTTTTCGCTCTAGGACGCATATTTAAGGAGTTATGGCCAAAATAAGTTTTTCATATAAAAATTTTAATTTTTCCAAGGATTTTCATCGAAATTTTAATTTTTTGGGGTGGTCACGAATTAACGTTCTTTTCGCTCTAGAACACATATTTAAGGAGTTATGGCCAAAATAAGTTTTTCATATAAAAATTTTCAATTTTCAAGGATTTTCATCGAAATTTCAATTTTTTGGGGGTGGTCACGAATTAACGTTCTTTTCGCTCTAGGACGCATATTTAAGGAGTTATGGCCAAAATAAGTTTTTCATATAAAAATTTTAATTTTTCAAGGATTTTCATCGAAATTTTAATTTTTTGGGTGTGGTCACGAATTGAGGTCCTTTTCGCTCTAGGACGCATATTTAAGGAGTTATGGCCAAAATAACTTTTTCATATAAAAATTTAAATTTTTCAAGGATTTTCATCGAAATTTTAATGTTTCAGGGGTGGTCACGAATTAACGTTCTTTTCGCTCTAGGACGCATATTTAAGGAGTTATGGCCAAAATAAGTTTTTCATATAAAAATTTTAATTTTTCCAAGGATTTTCATCGAAATTTTAATTTTTTGGGGTGGTCACGAATTAACGTTCTTTTCGCTCTAGGACACATATTTAAGGAGTTATGGCCAAAATAAGTTTTTCATATAAAAATTTTAATTTTCAAGGATTTTCATCGAAATTTCAATTTTTTGGGGGTCTTCACGAATTAAAGTTCTTTTCGCTCTAGGACGCATATTTAAGGAGTTATGGCCAAAATAAGTTTTTCATATAAAAATTTTAATTTTTCCAAGGATTTTCATCGAAATTTTAATTTTTTGGGGTTGTCACGAATTAACGTTCTTTTCGCTCTAGGACACATATTTAAGGAGTTATGGCCAAAATAAGTTTTTCATATAAAAATTTCAATTTTCAAGGATTTTCATCGAAATTTCAATTTTTTGGGGGTGGTCACGAATTAACGTTCTTTTCGCTCTAGGACGCATATTTAAGGAGTTATGGCCAAAATAAGTTTTTCATATAAAAATTTTAATTTTTCAAGGATTTTCATCGAAATTTTAATTTTTTGGGTGTGGTCACGAATTAACGGTCTTTTCGCTCTAGGACGCATATTTAAGGAGTTATGGCCAAAATAAAAATTTTAATTTTTCAAGGATTTTCATCGAAATTTTAATTTTTTGGAGGTGGTCACGAATTGAGGTCCTTTTCGCTCTAGGACGCATATGTAAGGAGTTATGGCTAAAATAAGTTTTTCATATAAAAATTTAAATTTTTCAAGGATTTTCATCGAAATTTTAATGTTTCAGGGTTGGTCACGAATTAACGTTCTTTTCGCTCTAGGACGCATATTTAAGGAGTTATGGCCAAAATAAGTTTTTCATATAAAAATTTTAATTTTTCAAGGATTTTCATCGAAATTTTAATTTTTTGGAGGTGGTCACGAATTGAGGTCCTTTTCGCTCTAGGACGCATATGTAAGGAGTTATGGCTAAGTTTTTCATATAAAAAATTTAATTTTTCAAGGATTTTCATCGAAATTTTAATTTTTCAGGGGTGGTCACGAATTAACGTTCTTTTGGCTCTAGGACGCATATTTAAGGAGTTATGGCCAAAATAAGTTTTTCATATAAAAATTTCAATTTTCAAGGATTTTCATCGAAATTTCAATTTTTTGGGGGTGGTCACGAATTAACGTTCTTTTCGCTCTAGGACGCATATTTAAGGAGTTATGGCCAAAATAAGTTTTTCATATAAAAATTTTAATTTTTCAAGGATTTTCATCGAAATTTTAATTTTTTGGGTGTGGTCACGAATTAACGGTCTTTTCGCTCTAGGACGCATATTTAAGGAGTTATGGCCAAAATAAGTTTTTCATATAAAAATTTTAATTTTTCAAGGATTTTCATCGAAATTTTAATTTTTTGGAGGTGGTCACGAATTGAGGTCCTTTTCGCTCTAGGACGCATATGTAAGGAGTTATGGCTAAAATAAGTTTTTCATATAAAAATTTAAATTTTTCAAGGATTTTCATCGAAATTTTAATGTTTCAGGGGTGGTCACGAATTAACGTTCTTTTCGCTCTAGGACGCATATTTAAGGAGTTATGGCCAAAATAAGTTTTTCATATAAAAATTTTAATTTTTCAAGGATTTTCATCGAAATTTTAATTTTTTGGAGGTGGTCACGAATTGAGGTCCTTTTCGCTCTAGGACGCATATTTAAGGAGTTATGGCCAAAATAAGTTTTTCATATAAAAATTTCAATTTTCAAGGATTTTCATCGAAATTTTGATTTTTTGGGGGTGTCCACGAATTAAGGTCCTTTTGGCTCTAGGACGCATATTTAAGGAGTTATGGCCAAAATAAGTTTTTCATATAAAAATTTCAATTTTTTAAGGATTTTCATCGAAATTTTGATTTTTTGGGGGTGGTCACGAATTAAGGTCCTTTTGGCTCTAGGACGCATATTTAAGGAGTTATGGCTAAAATAAGGTTTTCATATAAAAATTTTAATTTTTCAAGGATTTTCATCGAAATTTTAATTTTTTTGGAGGTGGTCACGAATTGAGGTCCTTTTCGCTCTAGGACGCATATTTAAGGAGCTATGGCCAAAATAAGTTTTTCATATAAAAATTTCAATTTTCAAGGATTTTCATCGAAATTTCAATTTTTTGGGTGTGTTCACGAATTAAAGTTCTTTTCGCTCTAGGACGCATATTTAAGGAGTTATGGCCAAAATAAGTTTTTCATATAAAAATTTTAATTTTTCCAAGGATTTTCATCGAAATTTTAATTTTTTGGGGTGGTCACGAATTAACGTTCTTTTCGCTCTAGAACACATATTTAAGGAGTTATGGCCAAAATAAGTTTTTCATATAAAAATTTTCAATTTTCAAGGATTTTCATCGAAATTTCAATTTTTTGGGGGTGGTCACGAATTAACGTTCTTTTCGCTCTAGGACGCATATTTAAGGAGTTATGGCCAAAATAAGTTTTTCATATAAAAATTTTAATTTTTCAAGGATTTTCATCGAAATTTTAATTTTTTGGGTGTGGTCACGAATTGAGGTCCTTTTCGCTCTAGGACGCATATTTAAGGAGTTATGGCCAAAATAACTTTTTCATATAAAAATTTAAATTTTTCAAGGATTTTCATCGAAATTTTAATGTTTCAGGGGTGGTCACGAATTAACGTTCTTTTCGCTCTAGGACGCATATTTAAGGAGTTATGGCCAAAATAAGTTTTTCATATAAAAATTTTAATTTTTCCAAGGATTTTCATCGAAATTTTAATTTTTTGGGGTGGTCACGAATTAACGTTCTTTTCGCTCTAGGACACATATTTAAGGAGTTATGGCCGAAATAAGTTTTTCATATAAAAATTTTAATTTTCAAGGATTTTCATCGAAATTTCAATTTTTTGGGGGTCTTCACGAATTAAAGTTCTTTTCGCTCTAGGACGCATATTTAAGGAGTTATGGCCAAAATAAGTTTTTCATATAAAAATTTTAATTTTTCCAAGGATTTTCATCGAAATTTTAATTTTTTGGGGTTGTCACGAATTAACGTTCTTTTCGCTCTAGGACACATATTTAAGGAGTTATGGCCAAAATAAGTTTTTCATATAAAAATTTCAATTTTCAAGGATTTTCATCGAAATTTCAATTTTTTGGGGGTGGTCACGAATTAACGTTCTTTTCGCTCTAGGACGCATATTTAAGGAGTTATGGCCAAAATAAGTTTTTCATATAAAAATTTTAATTTTTCAAGGATTTTCATCGAAATTTTAATTTTTTGGGTGTGGTCACGAATTAACGGTCTTTTCGCTCTAGGACGCATATTTAAGGAGTTATGGCCAAAATAAGTTTTTCATATAAAAATTTTAATTTTTCAAGGATTTTCATCGAAATTTTAATTTTTTGGAGGTGGTCACGAATTGAGGTCCTTTTCGCTCTAAGACGCATATGTAAGGAGTTATGGCTAAAATAAGTTTTTCATATAAAAATTTAAATTTTTCAAGGATTTTCATCGAAATTTTAATGTTTCAGGGGTGGTCACGAATTAACGTTCTTTTCGCTCTAGGACGCATATTTAAGGAGTTATGGCCAAAATAAGTTTTTCATATAAAAATTTTAATTTTTCAAGGATTTTCATCGAAATTTTAATTTTTTGGAGGTGGTCACGAATTGAGGTCCTTTTCGCTCTAGGACGCATATGTAAGGAGTTATGGCTAAGTTTTTCATATAAAAAATTTAATTTTTCAAGGATTTTCATCGAAATTTTAATTTTTCAGGGGTGGTCACGAATTAACGTTCTTTTGGCTCTAGGACGCATATTTAAGGAGTTATGGCCAAAATAAGTTTTTCATATAAAAATTTCAATTTTTTAAGGATTTTCATCGAAATTTTGATTTTTTGGGGGTGGTCACGAATTAAGGTCCTTTTGGCTCTAGGACGCATATTTAAGGAGTTATGGCCAAAATAAGTTTTTCATATAAATATTTGAATTTTTTCAGGATTTTCATCGAAATTTTGATTTTTTGGGGGTGGTCACGAATTAAGGTCCTTTTGGCTCTAGGACGCATATTTAAGGAGTTATGGCCAAAATAAGTTTTTCATATAAAAATTTCAATTTTTTAAGGATTTTCATCGAAAGTTTGATTTTTTGGGGGTGGTCACGAATTAAGGTCCTTTTGGCTCTAGGACGCATATTTAAGGAGTTATGGCCAAAATAAGTTTTTCATATAAAAATTTGAATTTTTTAAGGATTTTCATCGAAATTTTGATTTTTTGGGGGTGGTCACGAATTAAGGTCCTTTTGGCTCTAGGACGCATATTTAAGGAGTTATGGCCAAAATAAGTGTTTCATATAAAAATTTCAATTTTTTAAGGATTTTCATCGAAAGTTTGATTTTTTGGGGGTGGTCACGAATTAAGGTCCTTTTGGCTCTAGGACGCATATTTAAGGAGTTATGGCCAAAATAAGTTTTTCATATAAAAATTTGAATTTTTTAAGGATTTTCATCGAAATTTTGATTTTTTGGGGGTGGTCACGAATTAAGGTCCTTTTGGCTCTAGGACGCATATTTAAGGAGTTATGGCCAAAATAAGTTTTTCATATAAAAATTTTAATTTTTCAAGGATTTTCATCGAAATTTTAATTTTTTGGAGGTGGTCACGAATTGAGGTCCTTTTCGCTCTAGGACGCATATTTAAGAAGTTATGGCCAAAATAAGTTTTTCATATAAAAATTTTAATTTTTCAAGGATTTTCATCGAAATTTTAATTTTTTGGAGGTGGTCACGAATTGAGGTCCTTTTCGCTCTAGGACGCATATGTAAGGAGTTATAGCTATAATAAGTTTTTCATATGAAAATTTCAATTTTTTAAGGATTTTCATCGAAATTTTGATTTTTTGGGGGTGGTCACGAATTAAGGTCCTTTTGGCTCTAGAACGCATATTTAAGGAGTTATGGCCAAAATAAGTTTTTCAGGATTTTCATCGAAATTTTGATTTTTTGGGGGTGGTCACGAATTAAGGTCCTTTTGGCTCTAGGACGCATATTTAAGGAGTTATGGCCAAAATAAGTTTTTCATATAAAAATTTAAATTTTTAAGGATTTTCATCGAAATTTTGATTTTTTGGGGGTGGTCACGAATTAAGGTCCTTTTGGCTCTAGGACGCATATTTAAGGAGTTATGGCCAAAATAAGTTTTTCATATAAAAATTTCAATTTTTTAAGGATTTTCATCGAAATTTTGATTTTTTGGGGGTGGTCACGAATTAAGGTCCTTTTGGCTCTAGGACGCATATTTAAGGAGTTATGGCCAAAATAAGTTTTTCATATAAAAATTTAAATTTTTTAAGGATTTTCATCGAAATTTTGATTTTTTGGGGGTGGTCACGAATTAACGTTCTTTTCGCTCTAGAACACATATTTAAGGAGTTATGGCCAAAATAAGTTTTTCATATAAAAATTTCAATTTTTTAAGGATTTTCATCGAAATTTTGATTTTTTGGGGGTGGTCACGAATTAAGGTCCTTTTGGCTCTAGGACGCATATTTAAGGAGTTATGGCCAAAATAAGTTTTTCATATAAAAATTTAAATTTTTTAAGGATTTTCATCGAAATTTTGATTTTTTGGGGGTGGTCACGAATTAACGTTCTTTTCGCTCTAGAACACATATTTAAGGAGTTATGGCCAAAATAAGTTTTTCATATAAAAATTTCAACTTTCAAGGATTTTCATCGAAATTTCAATTTTTTGGGGGTGGTCACGAATTAAGGTCCTTTTGGCTCTAGGACGCATATTTAAGGAGTTATGGCCAAAATAAGTTTTTCATATAAAAATTTCAATTTTTTAAGGATTTTCATCGAAATTTTGATTTTTTGGGGGTGGTCACGAATTAAGGTCATTTTGGCTCTAGGACGCATATTTAAGGAGTTATGGCCAAACTAAGTTTTTCATATAAAAATTTGAATTTTTTAAGGATTTTCATCGAAATTTTGTTTTTTTGGGGGTGGTCACGAATTAAGGTCCTTTTGGCTCTAGGACGCATATTTAAGAAGTTATGGCCAAAATAAGTTTTTCATATAAAAATTTGAATTTTTTAAGGATTTTCATCGAAATTTTGATTTTTTGGGGGTGGTCACGAATTAAGGTCCTTTTGGCTCTAGGACGTATATTTAAGGAGTTATGGCCAAAATAAGTTTTTTATATAAAAATTTCAATTTTTTAAGGATTTTCATCGAAATTTTGATTTTTTGGGGGTGGTCACGAATTAAGGTCCTTTTGGCTCTAGGACGCATATTTAAGAAGTTATGGCCAAACTAGTATTTCGTATAAAAATTTGAATTTTTTAAGGATTTTCATCGAAATTGTGATTTTTTGGGGGTGGTCACGTATTAAGGTCCTTTTGGCTCTAGGACGCATATTTAAGGAGTTATGGCCAAAATAAGTTTTTCATATAAAAATTTCATTTTTTTAAGGATTTTCATCGAAATTTTGATTTTTTGGGGGTGGTCACGTATTAAGGTCCTTTTGGCTCTAGGACGCATATTTAAGGAGTTATGGCCAAAATAAGTTTTTCATATAAAAATTTGAATTTATTCAGGATTTTCATCGAAATTTTGATTTTTTGGGGGTGGTCACGAATTAAGGTCCTTTTCGCTCTAGGACGCATATTTAAGGAGTTATGGCCAAAATAAGTTTTTCATATAAAAATTTCAATTTTTTAAGGATTTTCATCAAAATTTTGATTTTTTGGGGGTGGTCACGAATTAAGGTCCTTTTGGCTCTAGGACGCATATTTAAGGAGTTATGGCCAAAATAAGTTTTTCATATAAAAATTTTAATTTTTCAAGGATTTTCATCGAAATTTTAATTTTTTGGAGGTGGTCACGAATTGAGGTCCTTTTCGCTCTAGAACGCATATTTAAGGAGTTATGGCCAAAATAAGTTTTTCATATAAAAATTTTCAATTTTCAAGGATTTTCATCGAAATTTCAATTTTTTGGGGGTGGTCACGAATTAACGTTCTTTTCGCTCTAGGACGCATATTTAAGGAGTTATGGCCAAAATAAGTTTTTCATATAAAAATTTTAATTTTTCAAGGATTTTCATCGAAATTTTAATTTTTTGGGTGTGGTCACGAATTGATGTCCTTTTCGCTCTAGGACGCATATTTAAGGAGTTATGGCCAAAATAACTTTTTCATATAAAAATTTAAATTTTTCAAGGATTTTCATCGAAATTTTAATGTTTCAGGGGTGGTCACGAATTAACGTTCTTTTCGCTCTAGGACGCATATTTAAGGAGTTATGGCCAAAATAAGTTTTTCATATAAAAATTTTAATTTTTCCAAGGATTTTCATCGAAATTTTAATTTTTTGGGGTGGTCACGAATTAACGTTCTTTTCGCTCTAGGACACATATTTAAGGAGTTATGGCCAAAATAAGTTTTTCATATAAAAATTTTAATTTTCAAGGATTTTCATCGAAATTTCAATTTTTTGGGGGTCTTCACGAATTAAAGTTCTTTTCGCTCTAGGACGCATATTTAAGGAGTTATGGCCAAAATAAGTTTTTCATATAAAAATTTTAATTTTTCCAAGGATTTTCATCGAAATTTTAATTTTTTGGGGTTGTCACGAATTAACGTTCTTTTCGCTCTAGGACACATATTTAAGGAGTTATGGCCAAAATAAGTTTTTCATATAAAAATTTCAATTTTCAAGGATTTTCATCGAAATTTCAATTTTTTGGGGGTGGTCACGAATTAACGTTCTTTTCGCTCTAGGACGCATATTTAAGGAGTTATGGCCAAAATAAGTTTTTCATATAAAAATTTTAATTTTTCAAGGATTTTCATCGAAATTTTAATTTTTTGGGTGTGGTCACGAATTAACGGTCTTTTCGCTCTAGGACGCATATTTAAGGAGTTATGGCCAAAATAAGTTTTTCATATAAAAATTTTAATTTTTCAAGGATTTTCATCGAAATTTTAATTTTTTGGAGGTGGTCACGAATTGAGGTCCTTTTCGCTCTAGGACGCATATGTAAGGAGTTATGGCTAAAATAAGTTTTTCATATAAAAATTTAAATTTTTCAAGGATTTTCATCGAAATTTTAATGTTTCAGGGGTGGTCACGAATTAACGTTCTTTTCGCTCTAGGACGCATATTTAAGGAGTTATGGCCAAAATAAGTTTTTCATATAAAAATTTTAATTTTTCAAGGATTTTCATCGAAATTTTAATTTTTTGGAGGTGGTCACGAATTGAGGTCCTTTTCGCTCTAGGACGCATATGTAAGGAGTTATGGCTAAGTTTTTCATATAAAAAATTTAATTTTTCAAGGATTTTCATCGAAATTTTAATTTTTCAGGGGTGGTCACGAATTAACGTTCTTTTGGCTCTAGGACGCATATTTAAGGAGTTATGGCCAAAATAAGTTTTTCATATAAAAATTTCAATTTTTTAAGGATTTTCATCGAAATTTTGATTTTTTGGGGGTGGTCACGAATTAAGGTCCTTTTGGCTCTAGGACGCATATTTAAGGAGTTATGGCCAAAATAAGTTTTTCATATAAATATTTGAAATTTTTCAGGATTTTCATCGAAATTTTGATTTTTTGGGGGTGGTCACGAATTAAGGTCCTTTTGGCTCTAGGACGCATATTTAAGGAGTTATGGCCAAAATAAGTTTTTCATATAAAAATTTCAATTTTTTAAGGATTTTCATCGAAAGTTTGATTTTTTGGGGGTGGTCACGAATTAAGGTCCTTTTGGCTCTAGGACGCATATTTAAGGAGTTATGGCCAAAATAAGTTTTTCATATAAAAATTTGAATTTTTTAAGGATTTTCATCGAAATTTTGATTTTTTGGGGGTGGTCACGAATTAAGGTCCTTTTGGCTCTAGGACGCATATTTAAGGAGTTATGGCCAAAATAAGTTTTTCATATAAAAATTTCAATTTTTTAAGGATTTTCATCGAAAGTTTGATTTTTTGGGGGTGGTCACGTATTAAGGTCCTTTTGGCTCTAGGACGCATATTTAAGGAGTTATGGCCAAAATAAGTTTTTCATATAAAAATTTGAATTTTTTAAGGATTTTCATCGAAATTTTGATTTTTTGGGGGTGGTCACGAATTAAGGTCCTTTTCGCTCTAGGACGCATATTTAAGGAGTTATGGCCAAAATAAGTTTTTCATATAAAAATTTGAATTTTTTAAGGATTTTCATCGAAATTTTGATTTTTTGGGGGTGGTCACGAATTAAGGTCCTTTTGGCTCTAGGACGCATATTTAAGGAGTTATGGCCAAAATAAGTTTTTCATATAAAAATTTTAATTTTTCAAGGATTTTCATCGAAATTTTAATTTTTTGGAGGTGGTCACGAATTGAGGTCCTTTTCGCTCTAGGACGCATATTTAAGGAGTTATGGCCAAAATAAGTTTTTCATATAAAAATTTTAATTTTTCAAGGATTTTCATCGAAATTTTAATTTTTTAGGAGGTGGTCACGAATTGAGGTCCTTTTCGCTCTAGGACGCATATGTAAGGAGTTATAGCTATAATAAGTTTTTCATATGAAAATTTCAATTTTTTAAGGATTTTCATCGAAATTTTGATTTTTTGGGGGTGGTCACGAATTAAGGTCCTTTTGGCTCTAGAACGCATATTTAAGGAGTTATGGCCAAAATAAGTTTTTCAGGATTTTCATCGAAATTTTGATTTTTTGGGGGTGGTCACGAATTAAGGTCCTTTTGGCTCTAGGACGCATATTTAAGGAGTTATGGCCAAAATAAGTTTTTCATATAAAAATTTAAATTTTTAAGGATTTTCATCGAAATTTTGATTTTTTGGGGGTGGTCACGAATTAAGGTCCTTTTGGCTCTAGGACGCATATTTAAGGAGTTATGGCCAAAATAAGTTTTTCATATAAAAATTTCAATTTTTTAAGGATTTTCATCGAAATTTTGATTTTTTGGGGGTGGTCACGAATTAAGGTCCTTTTGGCTCTAGGACGCATATTTAAGGAGTTATGGCCAAAATAAGTTTTTCATATAAAAATTTAAATTTTTTTCATCGAAATTTTGATTTTTTGGGGGTGGTCACGAATTAACGTTCTTTTCGCTCTAGAACACATATTTAAGGAGTTATGGCCAAAATAAGTTTTTCATATAAAAATTTCAACTTTCAAGGATTTTCATCGAAATTTCAATTTTTTGGGGGTGGTCACGAATTAAGGTCCTTTTGGCTCTAGGACGCATATTTAAGGAGTTATGGCCAAACTAAGTTTTTCATATAAAAATTTCAATTTTTTAAGGATTTTCATCGAAATTTTGTTTTTTTGGGGGTGGTCACGAATTAAGGTCCTTTTGGCTCTAGGACGCATATTTAAGAAGTTATGGCCAAAATAAGTTTTTCATATAAAAATTTGAATTTTTTAAGGATTTTCATCGAAATTTTGATTTTTTGGGGGTGGTCACGAATTAAGGTCCTTTTGGCTCTAGGACGTATATTTAAGGAGTTATGGCCAAAATAAGTTTTTTATATAAAAATTTCAATTTTTTAAGGATTTTCATCGAAATTTTGATTTTTTGGGGGTGGTCACGAATTAAGGTCCTTTTGGCTCTAGGACGCATATTTAAGAAGTTATGGCCAAACTAGTATTTAGTATAAAAATTTGAATTTTTTAAGGATTTTCATCGAAATTGTGATTTTTTGGGGGTGGTCACGTATTAAGGTCCTTTTGGCTCTAGGACGCATATTTAAGGAGTTATGGCCAAAATAAGTTTTTCATATAAAAATTTCATTTTTTTAAGGATTTTCATCGAAATTTTGATTTTTTGGGGGTGGTCACGTATTAAGGTCCTTTTGGCTCTAGGACGCATATTTAAGGAGTTATGGCCAAAATAAGTTTTTCATATAAAAATTTGAATTTATTCAGGATTTTCATCGAAATTTTGATTTTTTGGGGGTGGTCACGAATTAAGGTCCTTTTGGCTCTAGGACGCATATTTAAGGAGTTATGGCCAAAATAAGTTTTTCATATAAAAATTTTAATTTTTCAAGGATTTTCATCGAAATTTTAATTTTTTGGAGGTGGTCACGAATTGAGGTCCTTTTCGCTCTAGAACGCATATTTAAGGAGTTATGGCCAAAATAAGTTTTTCATATAACAATTTTAATTTTTCAAGGATTTTCATCGAAATTTTAATTTTTCAGGGGTGGTCACGAATTAACGTTCTTTTCGCTCTAGGACGCATATTTAAGGAGTTATGGCCAAAATAAGTTTTTCATATAAAAATTTCAATTTTCAAGGATTTTCATCGAAATTTTAATTTTTTGGAGGTGGTCACGAATTGAGGTCCTTTTCGCTCTAGGACGCATATTTAAGGAGTTATGGCCAAAATAAGTTTTTCATATAAAAATTTCAATTTTCAAGGATTTTCATCGAAATTTTGATTTTTTGGGGGTGTCCACGAATTAAGGTCCTTTTGGCTCTAGGACGCATATTTAAGGAGTTATGGCCAAAATAAGTTTTTCATATAAAAATTTCAATTTTTTAAGGATTTTCATCGAAATTTTGATTTTTTGGGGGTGGTCACGAATTAAGGTCCTTTTGGCTCTAGGACGCATATTTAAGGAGTTATGGCTAAAATAAGGTTTTCATATAAAAATTTTAATTTTTCAAGGATTTTCATCGAAATTTTAATTTTTTTGGAGGTGGTCACGAATTGAGGTCCTTTTCGCTCTAGGACGCATATTTAAGGAGCTATGGCCAAAATAAGTTTTTCATATAAAAATTTCAATTTTCAAGGATTTTCATCGAAATTTCAATTTTTTGGGTGTGTTCACGAATTAAAGTTCTTTTCGCTCTAGGACGCATATTTAAGGAGTTATGGCCAAAATAAGTTTTTCATATAAAAATTTTAATTTTTCCAAGGATTTTCATCGAAATTTTAATTTTTTGGGGTGGTCACGAATTAACGTTCTTTTCGCTCTAGAACACATATTTAAGGAGTTATGGCCAAAATAAGTTTTTCATATAAAAATTTTCAATTTTCAAGGATTTTCATCGAAATTTCAATTTTTTGGGTGTGGTCACGAATTGAGGTCCTTTTCGCTCTAGGACGCATATTTAAGGAGTTATGGCCAAAATAACTTTTTCATATAAAAATTTAAATTTTTCAAGGATTTTCATCGAAATTTTAATGTTTCAGGGGTGGTCACGAATTAACGTTCTTTTCGCTCTAGGACGCATATTTAAGGAGTTATGGCCAAAATAAGTTTTTCATATAAAAATTTTAATTTTTCCAAGGATTTTCATCGAAATTTTAATTTTTTGGGGTGGTCACGAATTAACGTTCTTTTCGCTCTAGGACACATATTTAAGGAGTTATGGCCAAAATAAGTTTTTCATATAAAAATTTTAATTTTCAAGGATTTTCATCGAAATTTCAATTTTTTGGGGGTCTTCACGAATTAAAGTTCTTTTCGCTCTAGGACGCATATTTAAGGAGTTATGGCCAAAATAAGTTTTTCATATAAAAATTTTAATTTTTCCAAGGATTTTCATCGAAATTTTAATTTTTTGGGGTTGTCACGAATTAACGTTCTTTTCGCTCTAGGACACATATTTAAGGAGTTATGGCCAAAATAAGTTTTTCATATAAAAATTTCAATTTTCAAGGATTTTCATCGAAATTTCAATTTTTTGGGGGTGGTCACGAATTAACGTTCTTTTCGCTCTAGGACGCATATTTAAGGAGTTATGGCCAAAATAAGTTTTTCATATAAAAATTTTAATTTTTCAAGGATTTTCATCGAAATTTTAATTTTTTGGGTGTGGTCACGAATTAACGGTCTTTTCGCTCTAGGACGCATATTTAAGGAGTTATGGCCAAAATAAGTTTTTCATATAAAAATTTTAATTTTTCAAGGATTTTCATCGAAATTTTAATTTTTTGGAGGTGGTCACGAATTGAGGTCCTTTTCGCTCTAGGACGCATATGTAAGGAGTTATGGCTAAAATAAGTTTTTCATATAAAAATTTAAATTTTTCAAGGATTTTCATCGAAATTTTAATGTTTCAGGGGTGGTCACGAATTAACGTTCTTTTCGCTCTAGGACGCATATTTAAGGAGTTATGGCCAAAATAAGTTTTTCATATAAAAATTTTAATTTTTCAAGGATTTTCATCGAAATTTTAATTTTTTGGAGGTGGTCACGAATTGAGGTCCTTTTCGCTCTAGGACGCATATGTAAGGAGTTATGGCTAAGTTTTTCATATAAAAAATTTAATTTTTCAAGGATTTTCATCGAAATTTTAATTTTTCAGGGGTGGTCACGAATTAACGTTCTTTTGGCTCTAGGACGCATATTTAAGGAGTTATGGCCAAAATAAGTTTTTCATATAAAAATTTCAATTTTTTAAGGATTTTCATCGAAATTTTGATTTTTTGGGGGTGGTCACGAATTAAGGTCCTTTTGGCTCTAGGACGCATATTTAAGGAGTTATGGCCAAAATAAGTTTTTCATATAAATATTTGAATTTTTTCAGGATTTTCATCGAAATTTTGATTTTTTGGGGGTGGTCACGAATTAAGGTCCTTTTGGCTCTAGGACGCATATTTAAGGAGTTATGGCCAAAATAAGTTTTTCATATAAAAATTTCAATTTTTTAAGGATTTTCATCGAACGTTTGATTTTTTGGGGTTGACGAATTAAGGTCCTTTTGGCTCTAGGACGCATATTTAAGGAGTTATGGCCAAAATAAGTTTTTCATATAAAAATTTGAATTTTTTAAGGATTTTCATCGAAATTTTGATTTTTTGGGGGTGGTCACGAATTAAGGTCCTTTTGGCTCTAGGACGCATATTTAAGGAGTTATGGCCAAAATAAGTTTTTCATATAAAAATTTCAATTTTTTAAGGATTTTCATCGAAAGTTTGATTTTTTGGGGGTGGTCACGAATTAAGGTCCTTTTGGCTCTAGGACGCATATTTAAGGAGTTATGGCCAAAATAAGTTTTTCATATAAAAATTTGAATTTTTTAAGGATTTTCATCGAAATTTTGATTTTTTGGGGGTGGTCACGAATTAAGGTCCTTTTGGCTCTAGGACGCATATTTAAGGAGTTATGGCCAAAATAAGTTTTTCATATAAAAATTTGAATTTTTTAAGGATTTTCATCGAAATTTTGATTTTTTGGAGGTGGTCACGAATTGAGGTCCTTTTCGCTCTAGGACGCATATGTAAGGAGTTATGGCTAAGTTTTTCATATAAAAAATTTAATTTTTCAAGGATTTTCATCGAAATTTTAATTTTTCAGGGGTGGTCACGAATTAACGTTCTTTTGGCTCTAGGACGCATATTTAAGGAGTTATGGCCAAAATAAGTTTTTCATATAAAAATTTCAATTTTTTAAGGATTT
Source organism: Haematobia irritans (assembly GCF_050003625.1). Taxonomy (NCBI): domain Eukaryota; kingdom Metazoa; phylum Arthropoda; class Insecta; order Diptera; family Muscidae; genus Haematobia; species Haematobia irritans. The sequence continues at coordinate 154,887,480 of NC_134400.1, read as the reverse complement.
TCATCGAAATTTTGATTTTTTGGGGGTGGTCACGAATTAAGGTCCTTTTGGCTCTAGGACGCATATTTAAGGAGTTATGGCCAAAATAAGTTTTTCATATAAATATTTGAATTTTTTCAGGATTTTCATCGAAATTTTGATTTTTTGGGGGTGGTCACGAATTAAGGTCCTTTTGGCTCTAGGACGCATATTTAAGGAGTTATGGCCAAAATAAGTTTTTCATATAAAAATTTCAATTTTTTAAGGATTTTCATCGAAAGTTTGATTTTTTGGGGGTGGTCACGAATTAAGGTCCTTTTGGCTCTAGGACGCATATTTAAGGAGTTATGGCCAAAATAAGTTTTTCATATAAAAATTTGAATTTTTTAAGGATTTTCATCGAAATTTTGATTTTTTGGGGGTGGTCACGAATTAAGGTCCTTTTGGCTCTAGGACGCATATTTAAGGAGTTATGGCCAAAATAAGTTTTTCATATAAAAATTTGAATTTTTTAAGGATTTTCATCGAAATTTTGATTTTTTGGGGGTGGTCACGAATTAAGGTCCTTTTGGCTCTAGGACGCATATTTAAGGAGTTATGGCCAAAATAAGTTTTTTATATAAAAATTTGAATTTTTTAAGGATTTTCATCGAAATTTTGATTTTTTGGGGGTGGTCACGAATTAAGGTCCTTTTGGCTCTAGGACGCATATTTAAGGAGTTATGGCCAAAATAAGTTTTTCATATAAAAATTTGAATTTTTTAAGGATTTTCATCGAAATTTTGATTTTTTGGGGGTGGTCACGAATTAAGGTCCTTTTCGCTCTAGGACGCATATTTAAGGAGTTATGGCCAAAATAAGTTTTTCATATAAAAATTTGAATTTTTTAAGGATTTTCATCGAAATTTTGATTTTTTGGGGGTGGTCACGAATTAAGGTCCTTTTGGCTCTAGGACGCATATTTAAGGAGTTATGGCCAAAATAAGTTTTTCATATAAAAATTTTAATTTTTCAAGGATTTTCATCGAAATTTTAATTTTTTGGAGGTGGTCACGAATTGAGGTCCTTTTCGCTCTAGGACGCATATTTAAGGAGTTATGGCCAAAATAAGTTTTTCATATAAAAATTTTAATTTTTCAAGGATTTTCATCGAAATTTTAATTTTTTGGAGGTGGTCACGAATTGAGGTCCTTTTCGCTCTAGGACGCATATGTAAGGAGTTATAGCTATAATAAGTTTTTCATATGAAAATTTCAATTTTTTAAGGATTTTCATCGAAATTTTGATTTTTTGGGGGTGGTCACGAATTAAGGTCCTTTTGGCTCTAGAACGCATATTTAAGGAGTTATGGCCAAAGTAAGTTTTTCAGGATTTTCATCGAAATTTTGATTTTTTGGGGGTGGTCACGAATTAAGGTCCTTTTGGCTCTAGGACGCATATTTAAGGAGTTATGGCCAAAATAAGTTTTTCATATAAAAATTTAAATTTTTAAGGATTTTCATCGAAATTTTGATTTTTTGGGGGTGGTCACGAATTAAGGTCCTTTTCGCTCTAGGACGCATATTTAAGGAGTTATGGCCAAAATAAGTTTTTCATATAAAAATTTCAATTTTTTAAGGATTTTCATCGAAAGTTTGATTTTTTGGGGGTGGTCACGAATTAAGGTCCTTTTGGCTCTAGGACGCATATTTAAGGAGTTATGGCCAAAATAAGTTTTTCATATAAAAATTTGAATTTTTTAAGGATTTTCATCGAAATTTTGATTTTTTGGGGGTGGTCACGAATTAAGGTCCTTTTGGCTCTAGGACGCATATTTAAGGAGTTATGGCCAAAATAAGTTTTTCATATAAAAATTTGAATTTTTTAAGGATTTTCATCGAAATTTTGATTTTTTGGGGGTGGTCACGAATTAAGGTCCTTTTGGCTCTAGGACGCATATTTAAGGAGTTATGGCCAAAATAAGTTTTTTATATAAAAATTTGAATTTTTTAAGGATTTTCATCGAAATTTTGATTTTTTGGGGGTGGTCACGAATTAAGGTCCTTTTGGCTCTAGGACGCATATTTAAGGAGTTATGGCCAAAATAAGTTTTTCATATAAAAATTTGAATTTTTTAAGGATTTTCATCGAAATTTTGATTTTTTGGGGGTGGTCACGAATTAAGGTCCTTTTCGCTCTAGGACGCATATTTAAGGAGTTATGGCCAAAATAAGTTTTTCATATAAAAATTTGAATTTTTTAAGGATTTTCATCGAAATTTTGATTTTTTGGGGGTGGTCACGAATTAAGGTCCTTTTGGCTCTAGGACGCATATTTAAGGAGTTATGGCCAAAATAAGTTTTTCATATAAAAATTTTAATTTTTCAAGGATTTTCATCGAAATTTTAATTTTTTGGAGGTGGTCACGAATTGAGGTCCTTTTCGCTCTAGGACGCATATTTAAGGAGTTATGGCCAAAATAAGTTTTTCATATAAAAATTTTAATTTTTCAAGGATTTTCATCGAAATTTTGATTTTTTGGGGGTGGTCACGAATTAAGGTCCTTTTGGCTCTAGGACGCATATTTAAGGAGTTATGGCCAAAATAAGTTTTTCATATAAAAATTTTAATTTTTCAAGGATTTTCATCGAAATTTTGATTTTTTGGAGGTGGTCACGAATTGAGGTCCTTTTCGCTCTAGGACGCATATGTAAGGAGTTATAGCTATAATAAGTTTTTCATATGAAAATTTCAATTTTTTAAGGATTTTCATCGAAATTTTGATTTTTTGGGGGTGGTCACGAATTAAGGTCCTTTTGGCTCTAGAACGCATATTTAAGGAGTTATGGCCAAAGTAAGTTTTTCAGGATTTTCATCGAAATTTTGATTTTTTGGGGGTGGTCACGAATTAAGGTCCTTTTGGCTCTAGGACGCATATTTAAGGAGTTATGGCCAAAATAAGTTTTTCATATAAAAATTTAAATTTTTAAGGATTTTCATCGAAATTTTGATTTTTTGGGGGTGGTCACGAATTAAGGTCCTTTTGGCTCTAGGACGCATATTTAAGGAGTTATGGCCAAAATAAGTTTTTCATATAAAAATTTCAATTTTTTAAGGATTTTCATCGAAATTTTGATTTTTTGGGGGTGGTCACGAATTAAGGTCCTTTTGGCTCTAGGACGCATATTTAAGGAGTTATGGCCAAAATAAGTTTTTCATATAAAAATTTAAATTTTTTAAGGATTTTCATCGAAATTTTGATTTTTTGGGGGTGGTCACGAATTAACGTTCTTTTCGCTCTAGAACACATATTTAAGGAGTTATGGCCAAAATAAGTTTTTCATATAAAAATTTCAACTTTCAAGGATTTTCATCGAAATTTCAATTTTTTGGGGGTGGTCACGAATTATGGTCCTTTTGGCTCTAGGACGCATATTTAAGGAGTTATGGCCAAACTAAGTTTTTCATATAAAAATTTCAATTTTTTAAGGATTTTCATCGAAATTTTGTTTTTTTGGGGGTGGTCACGAATTAAGGTCCTTTTGGCTCTAGGACGCATATTTAAGGAGTTATGGCCAAAATAAGTTTTTCATATAAAAATTTCAATTTTTTAAGGATTTTCATCGAAAGTTTGATTTTTTGGGGGTGGTCACGAATTAAGGTCCTTTTGGCTCTAGGACGCATATTTAAGGAGTTATGGCCAAAATAAGTTTTTCATATAAAAATTTGAATTTTTTAAGGATTTTCATCGAAATTTTGATTTTTTGGGGGTGGTCACGAATTAAGGTCCTTTTGGCTCTAGGACGCATATTTAAGGAGTTATGGCCAAAATAAGTTTTTCATATAAAAATTTGAATTTTTTAAGGATTTTCATCGAAATTTTGATTTTTTGGGGGTGGTCACGAATTAAGGTCCTTTTGGCTCTAGGACGCATATTTAAGGAGTTATGGCCAAAATAAGTTTTTTATATAAAAATTTGAATTTTTTAAGGATTTTCATCGAAATTTTGATTTTTTGGGGGTGGTCACGAATTAAGGTCCTTTTGGCTCTAGGACGCATATTTAAGGAGTTATGGCCAAAATAAGTTTTTCATATAAAAATTTTAATTTTTCAAGGATTTTCATCGAAATTTTAATTTTTTGGAGGTGGTCACGAATTGAGGTCCTTTTCGCTCTAGGACGCATATTTAAGGAGTTATGGCCAAAATAAGTTTTTCATATAAAAATTTTAATTTTTCAAGGATTTTCATCGAAATTTTAATTTTTTGGAGGTGGTCACGAATTGAGGTCCTTTTCGCTCTAGGACGCATATGTAAGGAGTTATAGCTATAATAAGTTTTTCATATGAAAATTTCAATTTTTTAAGGATTTTCATCGAAATTTTGATTTTTTGGGGGTGGTCACGAATTAAGGTCCTTTTGGCTCTAGAACGCATATTTAAGGAGTTATGGCCAAAGTAAGTTTTTCAGGATTTTCATCGAAATTTTGATTTTTTGGGGGTGGTCACGAATTAAGGTCCTTTTGGCTCTAGGACGCATATTTAAGGAGTTATGGCCAAACTAAGTTTTTCATATAAAAATTTCAATTTTTTAAGGATTTTCATCGAAATTTTGTTTTTTTGGGGGTGGTCACGAATTAAGGTCCTTTTGGCTCTAGGACGCATATTTAAGAAGTTATGGCCAAAATAAGTTTTTCATATAAAAATTTGAATTTTTTAAGGATTTTCATCGAAATTTTGATTTTTTAGGGGTGGTCACGAATTAAGGTCCTTTTGGCTCTAGGACGTATATTTAAGGAGTTATGGCCAAAATAAGTTTTTCATATAAAAATTTAATTTTTTTAAGGATTTTCATCGAAATTTTGATTTTTTGGGGGTGGTCACGAATTAAGGTCCTTTTGGCTCTAGGACGCATATTTAAGAAGTTATGGCCAAACTAGTATTTCGTATAAAAATTTGAATTTTTTAAGGATTTTCATCGAAATTGTGATTTTTTGGGGGTGGTCACGAATTAAGGTCCTTTTGGCTCTAGGACGCATATTTAAGAAGTTATGGCCAAACTAGTATTTCGTATAAAAATTTGAATTTTTTAAGGATTTTCATCGAAATTGTGATTTTTTGGGGGTGGTCACGTATTAAGGTCCTTTTGGCTCTAGGACGCATATTTAAGGAGTTATGGCCAAAATAAGTTTTTCATATAAAAATTTCATTTTTTTAAGGATTTTCATCGAAATTTTGATTTTTTGGGGGTGGTCACGTATTAAGGTCCTTTTGGCTCTAGGACGCATATTTAAGGAGTTATGGCCAAAATAAGTTTTTCATATAAAAATTTGAATTTATTCAGGATTTTCATCGAAATTTTGATTTTTTGGGGGTGGTCACGAATTAAGGTCCTTTTCGCTCTAGGACGCATATTTAAGGAGTTATGGCCAAAATAAGTTTTTCATATAAAAATTTCAATTTTTTAAGGATTTTCATCGAAATTTTGATTTTTTGGGGGTGGTCACGAATTAAGGTCCTTTTGGCTCTAGGACGCATATTTAAGGAGTTATGGCCAAAATAAGTTTTTCATATAAAAATTTTAATTTTTCAAGGATTTTCATCGAAATTTTAATTTTTTGGAGGTGGTCACGAATTGAGGTCCTTTTCGCTCTAGAACGCATATTTAAGGAGTTATGGCCAAAATAAGTTTTTCATATAACAATTTTAATTTTTCAAGGATTTTCATCGAAATTTTAATTTTTCAGGGGTGGTCACGAATTAACGTTCTTTTCGCTCTAGGACGCATATTTAAGGAGTTATGGCCAAAATAAGTTTTTCATATAAAAATTTCAATTTTCAAGGATTTTCATCGAAATTTTAATTTTTTGGAGGTGGTCACGAATTGAGGTCCTTTTCGCTCTAGGACGCATATTTAAGGAGTTATGGCCAAAATAAGTTTTTCATATAAAAATTTCAATTTTCAAGGATTTTCATCGAAATTTTGATTTTTTGGGGGTGTCCACGAATTAAGGTCCTTTTGGCTCTAGGACGCATATTTAAGGAGTTATGGCCAAAATAAGTTTTTCATATAAAAATTTCAATTTTTTAAGGATTTTAATCGAAATTTTGATTTTTTGGGGGTGGTCACGAATTAAGGTCCTTTTGGCTCTAGGACGCATATTTAAGGAGTTATGGCTAAAATAAGGTTTTCATATAAAAATTTTAATTTTTCAAGGATTTTCATCGAAATTTTAATTTTTTTGGAGGTGGTCACGAATTGAGGTCCTTTTCGCTCTAGGACGCATATTTAAGGAGCTATGGCCAAAATAAGTTTTTCATATAAAAATTTCAATTTTCAAGGATTTTCATCGAAATTTCAATTTTTTGGGTGTGTTCACGAATTAAAGTTCTTTTCGCTCTAGGACGCATATTTAAGGAGTTATGGCCAAAATAAGTTTTTCATATAAAAATTTTAATTTTTCCAAGGATTTTCATCGAAATTTTAATTTTTTGGGGTGGTCACGAATTAACGTTCTTTTCGCTCTAGAACACATATTTAAGGAGTTATGGCCAAAATAAGTTTTTCATATAAAAATTTTCAATTTTCAAGGATTTTCATCGAAATTTCAATTTTTTGGGGGTGGTCACGAATTAACGTTCTTTTCGCTCTAGGACGCATATTTAAGGAGTTATGGCCAAAATAAGTTTTTCATATACAAATTTTAATTTTTCAAGGATTTTCATCGAAATTTTAATTTTTTGGGTGTGGTCACGAATTGAGGTCCTTTTCGCTCTAGGACGCATATTTAAGGAGTTATGGCCAAAATAACTTTTTCATATAAAAATTTAAATTTTTCAAGGATTTTCATCGAAATTTTAATGTTTCAGGGGTGGTCACGAATTAACGTTCTTTTCGCTCTAGGACGCATATTTAAGGAGTTATGGCCAAAATAAGTTTTTCATATAAAAATTTTAATTTTTCCAAGGATTTTCATCGAAATTTTAATTTTTTGGGGTTGTCACGAATTAACGTTCTTTTCGCTCTAGGACACATATTTAAGGAGTTATGGCCAAAATAAGTTTTTCATATAAAAATTTCAATTTTCAAGGATTTTCATCGAAATTTCAATTTTTTGGGGGTGGTCACGAATTAACGTTCTTTTCGCTCTAGGACGCATATTTAAGGAGTTATGGCCAAAATAAGTTTTTCATATAAAAATTTTAATTTTTCAAGGATTTTCATCGAAATTTTAATTTTTTGGGTGTGGTCACGAATTAACGGTCTTTTCGCTCTAGGACGCATATTTAAGGAGTTATGGCCAAAATAAGTTTTTCATATAAAAATTTTAATTTTTCAAGGATTTTCATCGAAATTTTAATTTTTTGGAGGTGGTCACGAATTGAGGTCCTTTTCGCTCTAGGACGCATATGTAAGGAGTTATGGCTAAAATAAGTTTTTCATATAAAAATTTAAATTTTTCAAGGATTTTCATCGAAATTTTAATGTTTCAGGGGTGGTCACGAATTAACGTTCTTTTCGCTCTAGGACGCATATTTAAGGAGTTATGGCCAAAATAAGTTTTTCATATAAAAATTTTAATTTTTCAAGGATTTTCATCGAAATTTTAATTTTTTGGAGGTGGTCACGAATTGAGGTCCTTTTCGCTCTAGGACGCATATGTAAGGAGTTATGGCTAAGTTTTTCATATAAAAAATTTAATTTTTCAAGGATTTTCATCGAAATTTTAATTTTTCAGGGGTGGTCACGAATTAACGTTCTTTTGGCTCTAGGACGCATATTTAAGGAGTTATGGCCAAAATAAGTTTTTCATATAAAAATTTCAATTTTTTAAGGATTTTCATCGAAATTTTGATTTTTTGGGGGTGGTCACGAATTAAGGTCCTTTTGGCTCTAGGACGCATATTTAAGGAGTTATGGCCAAAATAAGTTTTTCATATAAATATTTGAATTTTTTCAGGATTTTCATCGAAATTTTGATTTTTTGGGGGTGGTCACGAATTAAGGTCCTTTTGGCTCTAGGACGCATATTTAAGGAGTTATGGCCAAAATAAGTTTTTCATATAAAAATTTCAATTTTTTAAGGTTTTTCATCGAAAGTTTGATTTTTTGGGGGTGGTCACGAATTAAGGTCCTTTTGGCTCTAGGACGCATATTTAAGGAGTTATGGCCAAAATAAGTTTTTCATATAAAAATTTGAATTTTTTAAGGATTTTCATCGAAATTTTGATTTTTTGGGGGTGGTCACGAATTAAGGTCCTTTTGGCTCTAGGACGCATATTTAAGGAGTTATGGCCAAAATAAGTTTTTCATATAAAAATTTCAATTTTTTAAGGATTTTCATCGAAAGTTTGATTTTTTGGGGGTGGTCACGAATTAAGGTCCTTTTGGCTCTAGGACGCATATTTAAGGAGTTATGGCCAAAATAAGTTTTTCATATAAAAATTTGAATTTTTTAAGGATTTTCATCGAAATTTTGATTTTTTGGGGGTGGTCACGAATTAAGGTCCTTTTGGCTCTAGGACGCATATTTAAGGAGTTATGGCCAAAATAAGTTTTTTATATAAAAATTTCAATTTTTTAAGGATTTTCATCGAAATTTTGATTTTTTGGGGGTGGTCACGAATTAAGGTCCTTTTGGCTCTAGGACGCATATTTAAGGAGTTATGGCCAAAATAAGTTTTTCATATAAAAATTTGAATTTTTTAAGGATTTTCATCGAAATTTTGATTTTTTGGGGGTGGTCACGAATTAAGGTCCTTTTCGCTCTAGGACGCATATTTAAGGAGTTATGGCCAAAATAAGTTTTTCATATAAAAATTTGAATTTTTTAAGGATTTTCATCGAAATTTTGATTTTTTGGGGGTGGTCACGAATTAAGGTCCTTTTGGCTCTAGGACGCATATTTAAGGAGTTATGGCCAAAATAAGTTTTTCATATAAAAATTTTAATTTTTCAAGGATTTTCATCGAAATTTTAATTTTTTGGAGGTGGTCACGAATTGAGGTCCTTTTCGCTCTAGGACGCATATGTAAGGAGTTATAGCTATAATAAGTTTTTCATATGAAAATTTCAATTTTTTAAGGATTTTCATCGAAATTTTGATTTTTTGGGGGTGGTCACGAATTAAGGTCCTTTTGGCTCTAGAACGCATATTTAAGGAGTTATGGCCAAAATAAGTTTTTCAGGATTTTCATCGAAATTTTGATTTTTTGGGGGTGGTCACGAATTAAGGTCCTTTTGGCTCTAGGACGCATATTTAAGGAGTTATGGCCAAAATAAGTTTTTCATATAAAAATTAAAATTTTTAAGGATTTTCATCGAAATTTTGATTTTTTGGGGGTGGTCACGAATTAAGGTCCTTTTGGCTCTAGGACGCATATTTAAGGAGTTATGGCCAAAATAAGTTTTTCATATAAAAATTTCAATTTTTTAAGGATTTTCATCGAAATTTTGATTTTTTGGGGGTGGTCACGAATTAAGGTCCTTTTGGCTCTAGGACGCATATTTAAGGAGTTATGGCCAAAATAAGTTTTTCATATAAAAATTTAAATTTTTTAAGGATTTTCATCGAAATTTTGATTTTTTGGGGGTGGTCACGAATTAACGTTCTTTTCGCTCTAGAACACATATTTAAGGAGTTATGGCCAAAATAAGTTTTTCATATAAAAATTTCAACTTTCAAGGATTTTCATCGAAATTTCAATTTTTTGGGGGTGGTCACGAATTAAGGTCCTTTTGGCTCTAGGACGCATATTTAAGGAGTTATGGCCAAACTAAGTTTTTCATATAAAAATTTCAATTTTTTAAGGATTTTCATCGAAATTTTGTTTTTTTGGGGGTGGTCACGAATTAAGGTCCTTTTGGCTCTAGGACGCATATTTAAGAAGTTATGGCCAAAATAAGTTTTTCATATAAAAATTTGAATTTTTTAAGGATTTTCATCGAAATTTTGATTTTTTGGGGGTGGTCACGAATTAAGGTCCTTTTGGCTCTAGGACGCATATTTAAGAAGTTATGGCCAAACTAGTATTTCGTATAAAAATTTGAATTTTTTAAGGATTTTCATCGAAATTGTGATTTTTTGGGGGTGGTCACGTATTAAGGTCCTTTTGGCTCTAGGACGCATATTTAAGGAGTTATGGCCAAAATAAGTTTTTCATATAAAAATTTCATTTTTTTAAGGATTTTCATCGAAATTTTGATTTTTTGGGGGTGGTCACGTATTAAGGTCCTTTTGGCTCTAGGACGCATATTTAAGGAGTTATGGCCAAAATAAGTTTTTCATATAAAAATTTGAATTTATTCAGGATTTTCATCGAAATTTTAATTTTTTGGGGGTGGTCACGAATTAAGGTCCTTTTCGCTCTAGGACGCATATTTAAGGAGTTATGGCCAAAATAAGTTTTTCATATAAAAATTTCAATTTTTTAAGGATTTTCATCGAAATTTTGATTTTTTGGGGGTGGTCACGAATTAAGGTCCTTTTGGCTCTAGGACGCATATTTAAGGAGTTATGGCCAAAATAAGTTTTTCATATAAAAATTTTAATTTTTCAAGGATTTTCATCGAAATTTTAATTTTTTGGAGGTGGTCACGAATTGAGGTCCTTTTCGCTCTAGAACGCATATTTAAGGAGTTATGGCCAAAATAAGTTTTTCATATAACAATTTTAATTTTTCAAGGATTTTCATCGAAATTTTAATTTTTCAGGGGTGGTCACGAATTAACGTTCTTTTCGCTCTAGGACGCATATTTAAGGAGTTATGGCCAAAATAAGTTTTTCATATAAAAATTTCAATTTTCAAGGATTTTCATCGAAATTTTAATTTTTTGGAGGTGGTCACGAATTGAGGTCCTTTTCGCTCTAGGACGCATATTTAAGGAGTTATGGCCAAAATAAGTTTTTCATATAAAAATTTCAATTTTCAAGGATTTTCATCGAAATTTTGATTTTTTGGGGGTGTCCACGAATTAAGGTCCTTTTAGCTCTAGGACGCATATTTAAGGAGTTATGGCCAAAATAAGTTTTTCATATAAAAATTTCAATTTTTTAAGGATTTTCATCGAAATTTTGATTTTTTGGGGGTGGTCACGAATTAAGGTCCTTTTGGCTCTAGGACGCATATTTAAGGAGTTATGGCTAAAATAAGGTTTTCATATAAAAATTTTAATTTTTCAAGGATTTTCATCGAAATTTTAATTTTTTTGGAGGTGGTCACGAATTGAGGTCCTTTTCGCTCTAGGACGCATATTTAAGGAGCTATGGCCAAAATAAGTTTTTCATATAAAAATTTCAATTTTCAAGGATTTTCATCGAAATTTCAATTTTTTGGGTGTGTTCACGAATTAAAGTTCTTTTCGCTCTAGGACGCATATTTAAGGAGTTATGGCCAAAATAAGTTTTTCATATAAAAATTTTAATTTTTCCAAGGATTTTCATCGAAATTTTAATTTTTTGGGGTGGTCACGAATTAACGTTCTTTTCGCTCTAGAACACATATTTAAGGAGTTATGGCCAAAATAAGTTTTTCATATAAAAATTTTCAATTTTCAAGGATTTTCATCGAAATTTCAATTTTTTGGGGGTGGTCACGAATTAACGTTCTTTTCGCTCTAGGACGCATATTTAAGGAGTTATGGCCAAAATAAGTTTTTCATATAAAAATTTTAATTTTTCAAGGATTTTCATCGAAATTTTAATTTTTTGGGTGTGGTCACGAATTGAGGTCCTTTTCGCTCTAGGACGCATATTTAAGGAGTTATGGCCAAAATAACTTTTTCATATAAAAATTTAAATTTTTCAAGGATTTTCATCGAAATTTTAATGTTTCAGGGGTGGTCACGAATTAACGTTCTTTTCGCTCTAGGACGCATATTTAAGGAGTTATGGCCAAAATAAGTTTTTCATATAAAAATTTTAATTTTTCCAAGGATTTTCATCGAAATTTTAATTTTTTGGGGTGGTCACGAATTAACGTTCTTTTCGCTCTAGGACACATATTTAAGGAGTTATGGCCAAAATAAGTTTTTCATATAAAAATTTTAATTTTCAAGGATTTTCATCGAAATTTCAATTTTTTGGGGGTCTTCACGAATTAAAGTTCTTTTCGCTCTAGGACGCATATTTAAGGAGTTATGGCCAAAATAAGTTTTTCATATAAAAATTTTAATTTTTCCAAGGATTTTCATCGAAATTTTAATTTTTTGGGGTTGTCACGAATTAACGTTCTTTTCGCTCTAGGACACATATTTAAGGAGTTATGGCCAAAATAAGTTTTTCATATAAAAATTTCAATTTTCAAGGATTTTCATCGAAATTTCAATTTTTTGGGGGTGGTCACGAATTAACGTTCTTTTCGCTCTAGGACGCATATTTAAGGAGTTATGGCCAAAATAAGTTTTTCATATAAAAATTTTAATTTTTCAAGGATTTTCATCGAAATTTTAATTTTTTGGGTGTGGTCACGAATTAACGGTCTTTTCGCTCTAGGACGCATATTTAAGGAGTTATGGCCAAAATAAGTTTTTCATATAAAAATTTTAATTTTTCAAGGATTTTCATCGAAATTTTAATTTTTTGGAGGTGGTCACGAATTGAGGTCCTTTTCGCTCTAGGACGCATATGTAAGGAGTTATGGCTAAAATAAGTTTTTCATATAAAAATTTAAATTTTTCAAGGATTTTCATCGAAATTTTAATGTTTCAGGGGTGGTCACGAATTAACGTTCTTTTCGCTCTAGGACGCATATTTAAGGAGTTATGGCCAAAATAAGTTTTTCATATAAAAATTTTAATTTTTCAAGGATTTTCATCGAAATTTTAATTTTTTGGAGGTGGTCACGAATTGAGGTCCTTTTCGCTCTAGGACGCATATGTAAGGAGTTATGGCTAAGTTTTTCATATAAAAAATTTAATTTTTCAAGGATTTTCATCGAAATTTTAATTTTTCAGGGGTGGTCACGAATTAACGTTCTTTTGGCTCTAGGACGCATATTTAAGGAGTTATGGCCAAAATAAGTTTTTCATATAAAAATTTCAATTTTTTAAGGATTTTCATCGAAATTTTGATTTTTTGGGGGTGGTCACGAATTAAGGTCCTTTTGGCTCTAGGACGCATATTTAAGGAGTTATGGCCAAAATAAGTTTTTCATATAAATATTTGAATTTTTTCAGGATTTTCATCGAAATTTTGATTTTTTGGGGGTGGTCACGAATTAAGGTCCTTTTGGCTCTAGGACGCATATTTAAGGAGTTATGGCCAAAATAAGTTTTTCATATAAAAATTTGAATTTTTTAAGGATTTTCATCGAAATTTTGATTTTTTGGGGGTGGTCACGAATTAAGGTCCTTTTGGCTCTAGGACGCATATTTAAGGAGTTATGGCCAAAATAAGTTTTTTATATAAAAATTTCAATTTTTTAAGGATTTTCATCGAAATTTTGATTTTTTGGGGGTGGTCACGAATTAAGGTCCTTTTGGCTCTAGGACGCATATTTAAGGAGTTATGGCCAAAATAAGTTTTTCATATAAAAATTTGAATTTTTTAAGGATTTTCATCGAAATTTTGATTTTTTGGGGGTGGTCACGAATTAAGGTCCTTTTCGCTCTAGGACGCATATTTAAGGAGTTATGGCCAAAATAAGTTTTTCATATAAAAATTTGAATTTTTTAAGGATTTTCATCGAAATTTTGATTTTTTGGGGGTGGTCACGAATTAAGGTCCTTTTGGCTCTAGGACGCATATTTAAGGAGTTATGGCCAAAATAAGTTTTTCATATAAAAATTTTAATTTTTCAAGGATTTTCATCGAAATTTTAATTTTTTGGAGGTGGTCACGAATTGAGGTCCTTTTCGCTCTAGGACGCATATGTAAGGAGTTATAGCTATAATAAGTTTTTCATATGAAAATTTCAATTTTTTAAGGATTTTCATCGAAATTTTGATTTTTTGGGGGTGGTCACGAATTAAGGTCCTTTTGGCTCTAGAACGCATATTTAAGGAGTTATGGCCAAAATAAGTTTTTCAGGATTTTCATCGAAATTTTGATTTTTTGGGGGTGGTCACGAATTAAGGTCCTTTTGGCTCTAGGACGCATATTTAAGGAGTTATGGCCAAAATAAGTTTTTCATATAAAAATTTAAATTTTTAAGGATTTTCATCGAAATTTTGATTTTTTGGGGGTGGTCACGAATTAAGGTCCTTTTGGCTCTAGGACGCATATTTAAGGAGTTATGGCCAAAATAAGTTTTTCATATAAAAATTTCAATTTTTTAAGGATTTTCATCGAAATTTTGATTTTTTGGGGGTGGTCACGAATTAAGGTCCTTTTGGCTCTAGGACGCATATTTAAGGAGTTATGGCCAAAATAAGTTTTTCATATAAAAATTTAAATTTTTTAAGGATTTTCATCGAAATTTTGATTTTTTGGGGGTGGTCACGAATTAACGTTCTTTTCGCTCTAGAACACATATTTAAGGAGTTATGGCCAAAATAAGTTTTTCATATAAAAATTTCAACTTTCAAGGATTTTCATCGAAATTTCAATTTTTTGGGGGTGGTCACGAATTAAGGTCCTTTTGGCTCTAGGACGCATATTTAAGGAGTTATGGCCAAACTAAGTTTTTCATATAAAAATTTCAATTTTTTAAGGATTTTCATCGAAATTTTGTTTTTTTGTGGGGTGGTCACGAATTAAGGTCCTTTTGGCTCTAGGACGCATATTTAAGAAGTTATGGCCAAAATAAGTTTTTCATATAAAAATTTGAATTTTTTAAGGATTTTCATCGAAATTTTGATTTTTTGGGGGTGGTCACGAATTAAGGTCCTTTTGGCTCTAGGACGCATATTTAAGAAGTTATGGCCAAACTAGTATTTCGTATAAAAATTTGAATTTTTTAAGGATTTTCATCGAAATTGTGATTTTTTGGGGGTGGTCACGTATTAAGGTCCTTTTGGCTCTAGGACGCATATTTAAGGAGTTATGGCCAAAATAAGTTTTTCATATAAAAATTTCATTTTTTTAAGGATTTTCATCGAAATTTTGATTTTTTGGGGGTGGTCACGTATTAAGGTCCTTTTGGCTCTAGGACGCATATTTAAGGAGTTATGGCCAAAATAAGTTTTTTATATAAAAATTTCAATTTTTTAAGGATTTTCATCGAAATTTTGATTTTTTGGGGGTGGTCACGAATTAAGGTCCTTTTGGCTCTAGGACGCATATTTAAGGAGTTATGGCCAAAATAAGTTTTTCATATAAAAATTTGAATTTTTTAAGGATTTTCATCGAAATTTTGATTTTTTGGGGGTGGTCACGAATTAAGGTCCTTTTCGCTCTAGGACGTATATTTAAGGAGTTATGGCCAAAATAAGTTTTTCATATAAAAATTTGAATTTTTTAAGGATTTTCATCGAAATTTTGATTTTTTGGGGGTGGTCACGAATTAAGGTCCTTTTGGCTCTAGGACGCATATTTAAGGAGTTATGGCCAAAATAAGTTTTTCATATAAAAATTTTAATTTTTCAAGGATTTTCATCGAAATTTTAATTTTTTGGAGGTGGTCACGAATTGAGGTCCTTTTCGCTCTAGGACGCATATGTAAGGAGTTATAGCTATAATAAGTTTTTCATATGAAAATTTCAATTTTTTAAGGATTTTCATCGAAATTTTGATTTTTTGGGGGTGGTCACGAATTAAGGTCCTTTTGGCTCTAGAACGCATATTTAAGGAGTTATGGCCAAAATAAGTTTTTCAGGATTTTCATCGAAATTTTGATTTTTTGGGGGTGGTCACGAATTAAGGTCCTTTTGGCTCTAGGACGCATATTTAAGGAGTTATGGCCAAAATAAGTTTTTCATATAAAAATTTAAATTTTTAAGGATTTTCATCGAAATTTTGATTTTTTGGGGGTGGTCACGAATTAAGGTCCTTTTGGCTCTAGGACGCATATTTAAGGAGTTATGGCCAAAATAAGTTTTTCATATAAAAATTTCAATTTTTTAAGGATTTTCATCGAAATTTTGATTTTTTGGGGGTGGTCACGAATTAAGGTCCTTTTGGCTCTAGGACGCATATTTAAGGAGTTATGGCCAAAATAAGTTTTTCATATAAAAATTTCAACTTTCAAGGATTTTCATCGAAATTTCAATTTTTTGGGGGTGGTCACGAATTAAGGTCCTTTTGGCTCTAGGACGCATATTTAAGGAGTTATGGCCAAAATAAGTTTTTCATATAAAAATTTTAATTTTTCAAGGATTTTCATCGAAATTTTAATTTTTTGGAGGTGGTCACGAATTGAGGTCCTTTTCGCTCTAGAACGCATATTTAAGGAGTTATGGCCAAAATAAGTTTTTCATATAACAATTTTAATTTTTCAAGGATTTTCATCGAAATTTTAATTTTTCAGGGGTGGTCACGAATTAACGTTCTTTTCGCTCTAGGACGCATATTTAAGGAGTTATGGCCAAAATAAGTTTTTCATATAAAAATTTCAATTTTCAAGGATTTTCATCGAAATTTTAATTTTTTGGAGGTGGTCACGAATTGAGGTCCTTTTCGCTCTAGGACGCATATTTAAGGAGTTATGGCCAAAATAAGTTTTTCATATAAAAATTTCAATTTTCAAGGATTTTCATCGAAATTTTGATTTTTTGGGGGTGTCCACGAATTAAGGTCCTTTTGGCTCTAGGACGCATATTTAAGGAGTTA
Organism: Haematobia irritans; assembly: GCF_050003625.1. Taxonomy (NCBI): domain Eukaryota; kingdom Metazoa; phylum Arthropoda; class Insecta; order Diptera; family Muscidae; genus Haematobia; species Haematobia irritans. Next base: position 154,870,816 of record NC_134400.1, on the reverse strand, counting down.
TGGCCAAAATAAGTTTTTCATATAAAAATTTCAATTTTTTAAGGAGTTTCATCGAAATTTTGATTTTTTGGGGGTGGTCACGAATTAAGGTCCTTTTGGCTCTAGGACGCATATTTAAGGAGTTATGGCTAAAATAAGGTTTTCATATAAAAATTTTAATTTTTCAAGGATTTTCATCGAAATTTTAATTTTTTTGGAGGTGGTCACGAATTGAGGTCCTTTTCGCTCTAGGACGCATATTTAAGGAGCTATGGCCAAAATAAGTTTTTCATATAAAAATTTCAATTTTCAAGGATTTTCATCGAAATTTCAATTTTTTGGGTGTGTTCACGAATTAAAGTTCTTTTCGCTCTAGGACGCATATTTAAGGAGTTATGGCCAAAATAAGTTTTTCATATAAAAATTTTAATTTTTCCAAGGATTTTCATCGAAATTTTAATTTTTTGGGGTGGTCACGAATTAACGTTCTTTTCGCTCTAGAACACATATTTAAGGAGTTATGGCCAAAATAAGTTTTTCATATAAAAATTTTCAATTTTCAAGGATTTTCATCGAAATTTCAATTTTTTGGGGGTGGTCACGAATTAACGTTCTTTTCGCTCTAGGACGCATATTTAAGGAGTTATGGCCAAAATAAGTTTTTCATATAAAAATTTTAATTTTTCAAGGATTTTCATCGAAATTTTAATTTTTTGGGTGTGGTCACGAATTGAGGTCCTTTTCGCTCTAGGACGCATATTTAAGGAGTTATGGCCAAAATAACTTTTTCATATAAAAATTTAAATTTTTCAAGGATTTTCATCGAAATTTTAATGTTTCAGGGGTGGTCACGAATTAACGTTCTTTTCGCTCTAGGACGCATATTTAAGGAGTTATGGCCAAAATAAGTTTTTCATATAAAAATTTTAATTTTTCCAAGGATTTTCATCGAAATTTTAATTTTTTGGGGTGGTCACGAATTAACGTTCTTTTCGCTCTAGGACACATATTTAAGGAGTTATGGCCAAAATAAGTTTTTCATATAAAAATTTTAATTTTCAAGGATTTTCATCGAAATTTCAATTTTTTGGGGGTCTTCACGAATTAAAGTTCTTTTCGCTCTAGGACGCATATTTAAGGAGTTATGGCCAAAATAAGTTTTTCATATAAAAATTTTAATTTTTCCAAGGATTTTCATCGAAATTTTAATTTTTTGGGGTTGTCACGAATTAACGTTCTTTTCGCTCTAGGACACATATTTAAGGAGTTATGGCCAAAATAAGTTTTTCATATAAAAATTTCAATTTTCAAGGATTTTCATCGAAATTTCAATTTTTTGGGGGTGGTCACGAATTAACGTTCTTTTCGCTCTAGGACGCATATTTAAGGAGTTATGGCCAAAATAAGTTTTTCATATAAAAATTTTAATTTTTCAAGGATTTTCATCGAAATTTTAATTTTTTGGGTGTGGTCACGAATTAACGGTCTTTTCGCTCTAGGACGCATATTTAAGGAGTTATGGCCAAAATAAGTTTTTCATATAAAAATTTTAATTTTTCAAGGATTTTCATCGAAATTTTAATTTTTTGGAGGTGGTCACGAATTGAGGTCCTTTTCGCTCTAGGACGCATATGTAAGGAGTTATGGCTAAAATAAGTTTTTCATATAAAAATTTAAATTTTTCAAGGATTTTCATCGAAATTTTAATGTTTCAGGGGTGGTCACGAATTAACGTTCTTTTCGCTCTAGGACGCATATTTAAGGAGTTATGGCCAAAATAAGTTTTTCATATAAAAATTTTAATTTTTCAAGGATTTTCATCGAAATTTTAATTTTTTGGAGGTGGTCACGAATTGAGGTCATTTTCGCTCTAGGACGCATATGTAAGGAGTTATGGCTAAGTTTTTCATATAAAAAATTTAATTTTTCAAGGATTTTCATCGAAATTTTAATTTTTCAGGGGTGGTCACGAATTAACGTTCTTTTGGCTCTAGGACGCATATTTAAGGAGTTATGGCCAAAATAAGTTTTTCATATAAAAATTTCAATTTTTTAAGGATTTTCATCGAAATTTTGATTTTTTGGGGGTGGTCACGAATTAAGGTCCTTTTGGCTCTAGGACGCATATTTAAGGAGTTATGGCCAAAATAAGTTTTTCATATAAATATTTGAATTTTTTCAGGATTTTCATCGAAATTTTGATTTTTTGGGGGTGGTCACGAATTAAGGTCCTTTTGGCTCTAGGACGCATATTTAAGGAGTTATGGCCAAAATAAGTTTTTCATATAAAAATTTCAATTTTTTAAGGTTTTTCATCGAAAGTTTGATTTTTTGGGGGTGGTCACGAATTAAGGTCCTTTTGGCTCTAGGACGCATATTTAAGGAGTTATGGCCAAAATAAGTTTTTCATATAAAAATTTGAATTTTTTAAGGATTTTCATCGAAATTTTGATTTTTTGGGGGTGGTCACGAATTAAGGTCCTTTTGGCTCTAGGACGCATATTTAAGGAGTTATGGCCAAAATAAGTTTTTCATATAAAAATTTCAATTTTTTAAGGATTTTCATCGAAAGTTTGATTTTTTGGGGGTGGTCACGAATTAAGGTCCTTTTGGCTCTAGGACGCATATTTAAGGAGTTATGGCCAAAATAAGTTTTTCATATAAAAATTTGAATTTTTTAAGGATTTTCATCGAAATTTTGATTTTTTGGGGGTGGTCACGAATTAAGGCCCTTTTGGCTCTAGGACGCATATTTAAGGAGTTATGGCCAAAATAAGTTTTTTATATAAAAATTTCAATTTTTTAAGGATTTTCATCGAAATTTTGATTTTTTGGGGGTGGTCACGAATTAAGGTCCTTTTGGCTCTAGGACGCATATTTAAGGAGTTATGGCCAAAATAAGTTTTTCATATAAAAATTTTAATTTTTCAAGGATTTTCATCGAAATTTTAATTTTTTGGAGGTGGTCACGAATTGAGGTCCTTTTCGCTCTAGGACGCATATGTAAGGAGTTATAGCTATAATAAGTTTTTCATATGAAAATTTCAATTTTTTAAGGATTTTCATCGAAATTTTGATTTTTTGGGGGTGGTCACGAATTAAGGTCCTTTTGGCTCTAGAACGCATATTTAAGGAGTTATGGCCAAAATAAGTTTTTCAGGATTTTCATCGAAATTTTGATTTTTTGGGGGTGGTCACGAATTAAGGTCCTTTTGGCTCTAGGACGCATATTTAAGGAGTTATGGCCAAAATAAGTTTTTCATATAAAAATTTAAATTTTTAAGGATTTTCATCGAAATTTTGATTTTTTGGGGGTGGTCACGAATTAAGGTCCTTTTGGCTCTAGGACGCATATTTAAGGAGTTATGGCCAAAATAAGTTTTTCATATAAAAATTTAAATTTTTTAAGGATTTTCATCGAAATTTTGATTTTTTGGGGGTGGTCACGAATTAAGGTCCTTTTGGCTCTAGGACGCATATTTAAGGAGTTATGGCCAAAATAAGTTTTTCATATAAAAATTTCAACTTTCAAGGATTTTCATCGAAATTTCAATTTTTTGGGGGTGGTCACGAATTAAGGTCCTTTTGGCTCTAGGACGCATATTTAAGGAGTTATGGCCAAAATAAGTTTTTCATATAAAAATTTCAATTTTTTAAGGATTTTCATCGAAATTTTGATTTTTTGGGGGTGGTCACGAATTAAGGTCATTTTGGCTCTAGGACGCATATTTAAGGAGTTATGGCCAAACTAAGTTTTTCATATAAAAATTTGAATTTTTTAAGGATTTTCATCGAAATTTTGTTTTTTTGGGGGTGGTCACGAATTAAGGTCCTTTTGGCTCTAGGACGCATATTTAAGAAGTTATGGCCAAAATAAGTTTTTCATATAAAAATTTGAATTTTTTAAGGATTTTCATCGAAATTTTGATTTTTTGGGGGTGGTCACGAATTAAGGTCCTTTTGGCTCTAGGACGTATATTTAAGGAGTTATGGCCAAAATAAGTTTTTTATATAAAAATTTCAATTTTTTAAGGATTTTCATCGAAATTTTGATTTTTTGGGGGTGGTCACGAATTAAGGTCCTTTTGGCTCTAGGACGCATATTTAAGAAGTTATGGCCAAACTAGTATTTCGTATAAAAATTTGAATTTTTTAAGGATTTTCATCGAAATTGTGATTTTTTGGGGGTGGTCACGTATTAAGGTCCTTTTGGCTCTAGGACGCATATTTAAGGAGTTATGGCCAAAATAAGTTTTTCATATAAAAATTTCATTTTTTTAAGGATTTTCATCGAAATTTTGATTTTTTGGGGGTGGTCACGTATTAAGGTCCTTTTGGCTCTAGGACGCATATTTAAGGAGTTATGGCCAAAATAAGTTTTTCATATAAAAATTTGAATTTATTCAGGATTTTCATCGAAATTTTGATTTTTTGGGGGTGGTCACGAATTAAGGTCCTTTTCGCTCTAGGACGCATATTTAAGGAGTTATGGCCAAAATAAGTTTTTCATATAAAAATTTCAATTTTTTAAGGATTTTCATCGAAATTTTGATTTTTTGGGGGTGGTCACGAATTAAGGTCCTTTTGGCTCTAGGACGCATATTTAAGGAGTTATGGCCAAAATAAGTTTTTCATATAAAAATTTTAATTTTTCAAGGATTTTCATCGAAATTTTAATTTTTTGGAGGTGGTCACGAATTGAGGTCCTTTTCGCTCTAGGACGCATATTTAAGGAGTTATGGCCAAAATAAGTTTTTCATATAACAATTTTAATTTTTCAAGGATTTTCATCGAAATTTTAATTTTTCAGGGGTGGTCACGAATTAACGTTCTTTTCGCTCTAGGACGCATATTTAAGGAGTTATGGCCAAAATAAGTTTTTCATATAAAAATTTCAATTTTCAAGGATTTTCATCGAAATTTTAATTTTTTGGAGGTGGTCACGAATTGAGGTCCTTTTCGCTCTAGGACGCATATTTAAGGAGTTATGGCCAAAATAAGTTTTTCATATAAAAATTTAAATTTTCAAGGATTTTCATCGAAATTTTGATTTTTTGGGGGTGTCCACGAATTAAGGTCCTTTTGGCTCTAGGACGCATATTTAAGGAGTTATGGCCAAAATAAGTTTTTCATATAAAAATTTCAATTTTTTAAGGATTTTCATCGAAATTTTGATTTTTTGGGGGTGGTCACGAATTAAGGTCCTTTTGGCTCTAGGACGCATATTTAAGGAGTTATGGCTAAAATAAGGTTTTCATATAAAATTTTTAATTTTTCAAGGATTTTCATCGAAATTTTAATTTTTTTGGAGGTGGTCACGAATTGAGGTCCTTTTCGCTCTAGGACGCATATTTAAGGAGCTATGGCCAAAATAAGTTTTTCATATAAAAATTTCAATTTTCAAGGATTTTCATCGAAATTTCAATTTTTTGGGTGTGTTCACGAATTAAAGTTCTTTTCGCTCTAGGACGCATATTTAAGGAGTTATGGCCAAAATAAGTTTTTCATATAAAAATTTTAATTTTTCCAAGGATTTTCATCGAAATTTTAATTTTTTGGGGTGGTCACGAATTAACGTTCTTTTCGCTCTAGAACACATATTTAAGGAGTTATGGCCAAAATAAGTTTTTCATATAAAAATTTTCAATTTTCAAGGATTTTCATCGAAATTTCAATTTTTTGGGGGTGGTCACGAATTAACGTTCTTTTCGCTCTAGGACGCATATTTAAGGAGTTATGGCCAAAATAAGTTTTTCATATAAAAATTTTAATTTTTCAAGGATTTTCATCGAAATTTTAATTTTTTGGGTGTGGTCACGAATTGAAGTCCTTTTCGCTCTAGGACGCATATTTAAGGAGTTATGGCCAAAATAACTTTTTCATATAAAAATTTAAATTTTTCAAGGATTTTCATCGAAATTTTAATGTTTCAGGGGTGGTCACGAATTAACGTTCTTTTCGCTCTAGGACGCATATTTAAGGAGTTATGGCCAAAATAAGTTTTTCATATAAAAATTTTAATTTTTCCAAGGATTTTCATCGAAATTTTAATTTTTTGGGGTGGTCACGAATTAACGTTCTTTTCGCTCTAGGACACATATTTAAGGAGTTATGGCCAAAATAAGTTTTTCATATAAAAATTTTAATTTTCAAGGATTTTCATCGAAATTTCAATTTTTTGGGGGTCTTCACGAATTAAAGTTCTTTTCGCTCTAGGACGCATATTTAAGGAGTTATGGCCAAAATAAGTTTTTCATATAAAAATTTTAATTTTTCCAAGGATTTTCATCGAAATTTTAATTTTTTGGGGTTGTCACGAATTAACGTTCTTTTCGCTCTAGGACACATATTTAAGGAGTTATGGCCAAAATAAGTTTTTCATATAAAAATTTCAATTTTCAAGGATTTTCATCGAAATTTCAATTTTTTGGGGTTGTCACGAATTAACGTTCTTTTCGCTCTAGGACGCATATTTAAGGAGTTATGGCCAAAATAAGTTTTTCATATAAAAATTTTAATTTTTCAAGGATTTTCATCGAAATTTTAATTTTTTGGGTGTGGTCACGAATTAACGGTCTTTTCGCTCTAGGACGCATATTTAAGGAGTTATGGCCAAAATAAGTTTTTCATATAAAAATTTTAATTTTTCAAGGATTTTCATCGAAATTTTAATTTTTTGGAGGTGGTCACGAATTGAGGTCCTTTTCGCTCTAGGACGCATATGTAAGGAGTTATGGCTAAAATAAGTTTTTCATATAAAAATTTAAATTTTTCAAGGATTTTCATCGAAATTTTAATTTTTTGGGTGTGGTCACGAATTAACGTTCTTTTCGCTCTAGGACGCATATTTAAGGAGTTATGGCCAAAATAAGTTTTTCATATAAAAATTTTAATTTTTCAAGGATTTTCATCGAAATTTTAATTTTTTGGAGGTGGTCACGAATTGAGGTCCTTTTCGCTCTAGGACGCATATGTAAGGAGTTATGGCTAAGTTTTTCATATAAAAAATTTAATTTTTCAAGGATTTTCATCGAAATTTTAATTTTTTGGAGGTGGTCACGAATTGAGGTCCTTTTCGCTCTAGGACGCATATGTAAGGAGTTATGGCTAAAATAAGTTTTTCATATAAAAATTTTAATTTTTCAAGGATTTTCATCGAAATTTTAATTTTTTGGGTGTGGTCACGAATTAACGTTCTTTTCGCTCTAGGACGCATATTTAAGGAGTTATGGCCAAAATAAGTTTTTCATATAAAAATTTTAATTTTTCAAGGATTTTCATCGAAATTTTAATTTTTTGGAGGTGGTCACGAATTGAGGTCCTTTTCGCTCTAGGACGCATATGTAAGGAGTTATGGCTAAGTTTTTCATATAAAAAATTTAATTTTTCAAGGATTTTCATCGAAATTTTAATGTTTCAGGGGTGGTCACGAATTAACGTTCTTTTGGCTCTAGGACGCATATTTAAGGAGTTATGGCCAAAATAAGTTTTTCATATAAAAATTTAAATTTTTTAAGGATTTTCATCGAAATTTTGAATTTTTGGGGGTGGTCACGAATTAAGGTCCTTTTGGCTCTAGGACGCATATTTAAGGAGTTATGGCCAAAATAAGTTTTTCATATAAATATTTGAATTTTTTCAGGATTTTCATCGAAATTTTGATTTTTTGGGGGTGGTCACGAATTAAGGTCCTTTTGGCTCTAGGACGCATATTTAAGGAGTTATGGCCAAAATAAGTTTTTCATATAAAAATTTCAATTTTTTAAGGATTTTCATCGAAAGTTTGATTTTTTGGGGGTGGTCACGAATTAAGGTCCTTTTGGCTCTAGGACGCATATTTAAGGAGTTATGGCCAAAATAAGTTTTTCATATAAAAATTTCAATTTTTTAAGGATTTTCATCGAAAGTTTGATTTTTTGGGGGTGGTCACGAATTAAGGTCCTTTTGGCTCTAGGACGCATATTTAAGGAGTTATGGCCAAAATAAGTTTTTCATATAAAAATTTGAATTTTTTAAGGATTTTCATCGAAATTTTGATTTTTTGGGGGTGGTCACGAATTAAGGTCCTTTTGGCTCTAGGACGCATATTTAAGGAGTTATGGCCAAAATAAGTTTTTTATATAAAAATTTCAATTTTTTAAGGATTTTCATCGAAATTTTGATTTTTTGGGGGTGGTCACGAATTAAGGTCCTTTTGGCTCTAGGACGCATATTTAAGGAGTTATGGCCAAAATAAGTTTTTCATATAAAAATTTGAATTTTTTAAGGATTTTCATCGAAATTTTGATTTTTTGGGGGTGGTCACGAATTAAGGTCCTTTTCGCTCTAGGACGCATATTTAAGGAGTTATGGCCAAAATAAGTTTTTCATATAAAAATTTGAATTTTTTAAGGATTTTCATCGAAATTTTGATTTTTTGGGGGTGGTCACGAATTAAGGTCCTTTTGGCTCTAGGACGCATATTTAAGGAGTTATGGCCAAAATAAGTTTTTCATATAAAAATTTTAATTTTTCAAGGATTTTCATCGAAATTTTAATTTTTTGGAGGTGGTCACGAATTGAGGTCCTTTTCGCTCTAGGACGCATATTTAAGGAGTTATGGCCAAAATAAGTTTTTCATATAAAAATTTTAATTTTTCAAGGATTTTCATCGAAATTTTAATTTTTTGGAGGTGGTCACGAATTGAGGTCCTTTTCGCTCTAGGACGCATATGTAAGGAGTTATAGCTATAATAAGTTTTTCATATGAAAATTTCAATTTTTTAAGGATTTTCATCGAAATTTTGATTTTTTGGGGGTGGTCACGAATTAAGGTCCTTTTGGCTCTAGAACGCATATTTAAGGAGTTATGGCCAAAATAAGTTTTTCAGGATTTTCATCGAAATTTTGATTTTTTGGGGGTGGTGACGAATTAAGGTCCTTTTGGCTCTAGGACGCATATTTAAGGAGTTATGGCCAAAATAAGTTTTTCATATAAAAATTTAAATTTTTAAGGATTTTCATCGAAATTTTGATTTTTTGGGGGTGGTCACGAATTAAGGTCCTTTTGGCTCCAGGACGCATATTTAAGGAGTTATGGCCAAAATAAGTTTTTCATATAAAAATTTCAATTTTTTAAGGATTTTCATCGAAATTTTGATTTTTTGGGGGTGGTCACGAATTAAGGTCCTTTTGGCTCTAGGACGCATATTTAAGGAGTTATGGCCAAAATAAGTTTTTCATATAAAAATTTAAATTTTTTAAGGATTTTCATCGAAATTTTGATTTTTTGGGGGTGGTCACGAATTAAGGTCCTTTTGGCTCTAGAACGCATATTTAAGGAGTTATGGCCAAAATAAGTTTTTCAGGATTTTCATCGAAATTTTGATTTTTTGGGGGTGGTGACGAATTAAGGTCCTTTTGGCTCTAGGACGCATATTTAAGGAGTTATGGCCAAAATAAGTTTTTCATATAAAAATTTAAATTTTTAAGGATTTTCATCGAAATTTTGATTTTTTGGGGGTGGTCACGAATTAAGGTCCTTTTGGCTCCAGGACGCATATTTAAGGAGTTATGGCCAAAATAAGTTTTTCATATAAAAATTTCAATTTTTTAAGGATTTTCATCGAAATTTTGATTTTTTGGGGGTGGTCACGAATTAAGGTCCTTTTGGCTCTAGGACGCATATTTAAGGAGTTATGGCCAAAATAAGTTTTTCATATAAAAATTTAAATTTTTTAAGGATTTTCATCGAAATTTTGATTTTTTGGGGGTGGTCACGAATTAACGTTCTTTTCGCTCTAGAACACATATTTAAGGAGTTATGGCCAAAATAAGTTTTTCATATAAAAATTTCAACTTTCAAGGATTTTCATCGAAATTTCAATTTTTTGGGGGTGGTCACGAATTAAGGTCCTTTTGGCTCTAGGACGCATATTTAAGGAGTTATGGCCAAAATAAGTTTTTCATATAAAAATTTCAATTTTTTAAGGATTTTCATCGAAATTTTGATTTTATGGGGGTGGTCACGAATTAAGGTCATTTTGGCTCTAGGACGCATATTTAAGGAGTTATGGCCAAACTAAGTTTTTCATATAAAAATTTGAATTTTTTAAGGATTTTCATCGAAATTTTGTTTTTTTGGGGGTGGTCACGAATTAAGGTCCTTTTGGCTCTAGGACGCATATTTAAGAAGTTATGGCCAAAATAAGTTTTTCATATAAAAATTTGAATTTTTTAAGGATTTTCATCGAAATTGTGATTTTTTGGGGGTGGTCACGTATTAAGGTCCTTTTGGCTCTAGGACGCATATTTAAGGAGTTATGGCCAAAATAAGTTTTTCATATAAAAATTTCATTTTTTTAAGGATTTTCATCGAAATTTTGATTTTTTGGGGGTGGTCACGTATTAAGGTCCTTTTGGCTCTAGGACGCATATTTAAGGAGTTATGGCCAAAATAAGTTTTTCATATAAAAATTTGAATTTATTCAGGATTTTCATCGAAATTTTGATTTTTTGGGGGTGGTCACGAATTAAGGTCCTTTTCGCTCTAGGACGCATATTTAAGGAGTTATGGCCAAAATAAGTTTTTCATATAAAAATTTCAATTTTTTAAGGATTTTCATCGAAATTTTGATTTTTTGGGGGTGGTCACGAATTAAGGTCCTTTTGGCTCTAGGACGCATATTTAAGGAGTTATGGCCAAAATAAGTTTTTCATATAAAAATTTTAATTTTTCAAGGATTTTCATCGAAATTTTAATTTTTTGGAGGTGGTCACGAATTGAGGTCCTTTTCGCTCTAGAACGCATATTTAAGGAGTTATGGCCAAAATAAGTTTTTCATATAACAATTTTAATTTTTCAAGGATTTTCATCGAAATTTTAATTTTTCAGGGGTGGTCACGAATTAACGTTCTTTTCGCTCTAGGACGCATATTTAAGGAGTTATGGCCAAAATAAGTTTTTCATATAAAAATTTCAATTTTCAAGGATTTTCATCGAAATTTTAATTTTTTGGAGGTGGTCACGAATTGAGGTCCTTTTCGCTCTAGGACGCATATTTAAGGAGTTATGGCCAAAATAAGTTTTTCATATAAAAATTTCAATTTTCAAGGATTTTCATCGAAATTTTGATTTTTTGGGGGTGTCCACGAATTAAGGTCCTTTTGGCTCTAGGACGCATATTTAAGGAGTTATGGCCAAAATAAGTTTTTCATATAAAAATTTCAATTTTTTAAGGATTTTCATCGAAATTTTGATTTTTTGGGGGTGGTCACGAATTAAGGTCCTTTTGGCTCTAGGACGCATATTTAAGGAGTTATGGCTAAAATAAGGTTTTCATATAAAAATTTTAATTTTTCAAGGATTTTCATCGAAATTTTAATTTTTTTGGAGGTGGTCACGAATTGAGGTCCTTTTCGCTCTAGGACGCATATTTAAGGAGCTATGGCCAAAATAAGTTTTTCATATAAAAATTTCAATTTTCAAGGATTTTCATCGAAATTTTGATTTTTTGGGGGTGGTCACGAATTAAGGTCCTTTTGGCTCTAGGACGTATATTTAAGGAGTTATGGCCAAAATAAGTTTTTTATATAAAAATTTCAATTTTTTAAGGATTTTCATCGAAATTTTGATTTTTTGGGGGTGGTCACGAATTAAGGTCCTTTTGGCTCTAGGACGCATATTTAAGAAGTTATGGCCAAACTAGTATTTCGTATAAAAATTTGAATTTTTTAAGGATTTTCATCGAAATTGTGATTTTTTGGGGGTGGTCACGTATTAAGGTCCTTTTGGCTCTAGGACGCATATTTAAGGAGTTATGGCCAAAATAAGTTTTTCATATAAAAATTTCAATTTTTTAAGGATTTTCATCGAAAGTTTGATTTTTTGGGGGTGGTCACGAATTAAGGTCCTTTTGGCTCTAGGACGCATATTTAAGGAGTTATGGCCAAAATAAGTTTTTCATATAAAAATTTGAATTTTTTAAGGATTTTCATCGAAATTTTGATTTTTTGGGGGTGGTCACGAATTAAGGTCCTTTTGGCTCTAGGACGCATATTTAAGGAGTTATGGCCAAAATAAGTTTTTTATATAAAAATTTCAATTTTTTAAGGATTTTCATCGAAATTTTGATTTTTTGGGGGTGGCTCTAGGACGCATATTTAAGGAGTTATGGCCAAAATAAGTTTTTCATATAAAAATTTGAATTTATTCAGGATTTTCATCGAAATTTTGATTTTTTGGGGGTGGTCACGAATTAAGGTCCTTTTCGCTCTAGGACGCATATTTAAGGAGTTATGGCCAAAATAAGTTTTTCATATAAAAATTTCAATTTTTTAAGGATTTTCATCGAAATTTTGATTTTTTGGGGGTGGTCACGAATTAAGGTCCTTTTGGCTCTAGGACGCATATTTAAGGAGTTATGGCCAAAATAAGTTTTTCATATAAAAATTTTAATTTTTCAAGGATTTTCATCGAAATTTTAATTTTTTGGAGGTGGTCACGAATTGAGGTCCTTTTCGCTCTAGAACGCATATTTAAGGAGTTATGGCCAAAATAAGTTTTTCATATAACAATTTTAATTTTTCAAGGATTTTCATCGAAATTTTAATTTTTCAGGGGTGGTCACGAATTAACGTTCTTTTCGCTCTAGGACGCATATTTAAGGAGTTATGGCCAAAATAAGTTTTTCATATAAAAATTTCAATTTTCAAGGATTTTCATCGAAATTTTAATTTTTTGGAGGTGGTCACGAATTGAGGTCCTTTTCGCTCTAGGACGCATATTTAAGGAGTTATGGCCAAAATAAGTTTTTCATATAAAAATTTCAATTTTCAAGGATTTTCATCGAAATTTTGATTTTTTGGGGGTGTCCACGAATTAAGGTCCTTTTGGCTCTAGGACGCATATTTAAGGAGTTATGGCCAAAATAAGTTTTTCATATAAAAATTTCAATTTTTTAAGGATTTTCATCGAAATTTTGATTTTTTGGGGGTGGTCACGAATTAAGGTCCTTTTGGCTCTAGGACGCATATTTAAGGAGTTATGGCTAAAATAAGGTTTTCATATAAAAATTTTAATTTTTCAAGGATTTTCATCGAAATTTTAATTTTTTTGGAGGTGGTCACGAATTGAGGTCCTTTTCGCTCTAGGACGCATATTTAAGGAGCTATGGCCAAAATAAGTTTTTCATATAAAAATTTCAATTTTCAAGGATTTTCATCGAAATTTTGATTTTTTGGGGGTGGTCACGAATTAAGGTCCTTTTGGCTCTAGGACGTATATTTAAGGAGTTATGGCCAAAATAAGTTTTTTATATAAAAATTTCAATTTTTTAAGGATTTTCATCGAAATTTTGATTTTTTGGGGGTGGTCACGAATTAAGGTCCTTTTGGCTCTAGGACGCATATTTAAGAAGTTATGGCCAAACTAGTATTTCGTATAAAAATTTGAATTTTTTAAGGATTTTCATCGAAATTGTGATTTTTTGGGGGTGGTCACGTATTAAGGTCCTTTTGGCTCTAGGACGCATATTTAAGGAGTTATGGCCAAAATAAGTTTTTCATATAAAAATTTCATTTTTTTAAGGATTTTCATCGAAATTTTGATTTTTTGGGGGTGGTCACGTATTAAGGTCCTTTTGGCTCTAGGACGCATATTTAAGGAGTTATGGCCAAAATAAGTTTTTCATATAAAAATTTGAATTTATTCAGGATTTTCATCGAAATTTTGATTTTTTGGGGGTGGTCACGAATTAAGGTCCTTTTCGCTCTAGGACGCATATTTAAGGAGTTATGGCCAAAATAAGTTTTTCATATAAAAATTTCAATTTTTTAAGGATTTTCATCGAAATTTTGATTTTTTGGGGGTGGTCACGAATTAAGGTCCTTTTGGCTCTAGGACGCATATTTAAGGAGTTATGGCCAAAATAAGTTTTTCATATAAAAATTTCAATTTTTTAAGGATTTTCATCGAAAGTTTGATTTTTTGGGGGTGGTCACGAATTAAGGTCCTTTTGGCTCTAGGACGCATATTTAAGGAGTTATGGCCAAAATAAGTTTTTCATATAAAAATTTGAATTTTTTAAGGATTTTCATCGAAATTTTGATTTTTTGGGGGTGGTCACGAATTAAGGTCCTTTTGGCTCTAGGACGCATATTTAAGGAGTTATGGCCAAAATAAGTTTTTTATATAAAAATTTCAATTTTTTAAGGATTTTCATCGAAATTTTGATTTTTTGGGGGTGGCTCTAGGACGCATATTTAAGGAGTTATGGCCAAAATAAGTTTTTCATATAAAAATTTGAATTTTTTAAGGATTTTCATCGAAATTTTGATTTTTTGGGGGTGGTCACGAATTAAGGTCCTTTTCGCTCTAGAACGCATATTTAAGGAGTTATGGCCAAAATAAGTTTTTCATATAAAAATTTGAATTTTTTAAGGATTTTCATCGAAATTTTGATTTTTTGGGGGTGGTCACGAATTAAGGTCCTTTTGGCTCTAGGACGCATATTTAAGGAGTTATGGCCAAAATAAGTTTTTCATATAAAAATTTCATTTTTTTAAGGATTTTCATCGAAATTTTGATTTTTTGGGGGTGGTCACGTATTAAGGTCCTTTTGGCTCTAGGACGCATATTTAAGGAGTTATGGCCAAAATAAGTTTTTCATATAAAAATTTGAATTTATTCAGGATTTTCATCGAAATTTTGATTTTTTGGGGGTGGTCACGAATTAAGGTCCTTTTCGCTCTAGGACGCATATTTAAGGAGTTATGGCCAAAATAAGTTTTTCATATAAAAATTTCAATTTTTTAAGGATTTTCATCGAAATTTTGATTTTTTGGGGGTGGTCACGAATTAAGGTCCTTTTGGCTCTAGGACGCATATTTAAGGAGTTATGGCCAAAATAAGTTTTTCATATAAAAATTTTAATTTTTCAAGGATTTTCATCGAAATTTTAATTTTTTGGAGGTGGTCACGAATTGAGGTCCTTTTCGCTCTAGAACGCATATTTAAGGAGTTATGGCCAAAATAAGTTTTTCATATAACAATTTTAATTTTTCAAGGATTTTCATCGAAATTTTAATTTTTCAGGGGTGGTCACGAATTAACGTTCTTTTCGCTCTAGGACGCATATTTAAGGAGTTATGGCCAAAATAAGTTTTTCATATAAAAATTTCAATTTTCAAGGATTTTCATCGAAATTTTAATTTTTTGGAGGTGGTCACGAATTGAGGTCCTTTTCGCTCTAGGACGCATATTTAAGGAGTTATGGCCAAAATAAGTTTTTCATATAAAAATTTCAATTTTCAAGGATTTTCATCGAAATTTTGATTTTTTGGGGGTGTCCACGAATTAAGGTCCTTTTGGCTCTAGGACGCATATTTAAGGAGTTATGGCCAAAATAAGTTTTTCATATAAAAATTTCAATTTTTTAAGGATTTTCATCGAAATTTTGATTTTTTGGGGGTGGTCACGAATTAAGGTCCTTTTGGCTCTAGGACGCATATTTAAGGAGTTATGGCTAAAATAAGGTTTTCATATAAAAATTTTAATTTTTCAAGGATTTTCATCGAAATTTTAATTTTTTTGGAGGTGGTCACGAATTGAGGTCCTTTTCGCTCTAGGACGCATATTTAAGGAGCTATGGCCAAAATAAGTTTTTCATATAAAAATTTCAATTTTCAAGGATTTTCATCGAAATTTCAATTTTTTGGGTGTGTTCACGAATTAAAGTTCTTTTCGCTCTAGGACGCATATTTAAGGAGTTATGGCCAAAATAAGTTTTTCATATAAAAATTTTAATTTTTCCAAGGATTTTCATCGAAATTTTAATTTTTTGGGGTGGTCACGAATTAACGTTCTTTTCGCTCTAGAACACATATTTAAGGAGTTATGGCCAAAATAAGTTTTTCATATAAAAATTTTCAATTTTCAAGGATTTTCATCGAAATTTCAATTTTTTGGGGGTGGTCACGAATTAACGTTCTTTTCGCTCTAGGACGCATATTTAAGGAGTTATGGCCAAAATAAGTTTTTCATATAAAAATTTTAATTTTTCAAGGATTTTCATCGAAATTTTAATTTTTTGGGTGTGGTCACGAATTGAGGTCCTTTTCGCTCTAGGACGCATATTTAAGGAGTTATGGCCAAAATAACTTTTTCATATAAAAATTTAAATTTTTCAAGGATTTTCATCGAAATTTTAATGTTTCAGGGGTGGTCACGAATTAACGTTATTTTCGCTCTAGGACGCATATTTAAGGAGTTATGGCCAAAATAAGTTTTTCATATAAAAATTTTAATTTTTCCAAGGATTTTCATCGAAATTTTAATTTTTTGGGGTGGTCACGAATTAACGTTCTTTTCGCTCTAGGACACATATTTAAGGAGTTATGGCCAAAATAAGTTTTTCATATAAAAATTTTAATTTTCACGGATTTTCATCGAAATTTCAATTTTTTGGGGGTCTTCACGAATTAAAGTTCTTTTCGCTCTAGGACGCATATTTAAGGAGTTATGGCCAAAATAAGTTTTTCATATAAAAATTTTAATTTTTCCAAGGATTTTCATCGAAATTTTAATTTTTTGGGGTTGTCACGAATTAACGTTCTTTTCGCTCTAGGACACATATTTAAGGAGTTATGGCCAAAATAAGTTTTTCATATAAAAATTTCAATTTTCAAGGATTTTCATCGAAATTTCAATTTTTTGGGGGTGGTCACGAATTAACGTTCTTTTCGCTCTAGGACGCATATTTAAGGAGTTATGGCCAAAATAAGTTTTTCATATAAAAATTTTAATTTTTCAAGGATTTTCATCGAAATTTTAATTTTTTGGGTGTGGTCACGAATTAACGGTCTTTTCGCTCTAGGACGCATATTTAAGGAGTTATGGCCAAAATAAGTTTTTCATATAAAAATTTTAATTTTTCAAGGATTTTCATCGAAATTTTAATTTTTTGGAGGTGGTCACGAATTGAGGTCCTTTTCGCTCTAGGACGCATATGTAAGGAGTTATGGCTAAAATAAGTTTTTCATATAAAAATTTAAATTTTTCAAGGATTTTCATCGAAATTTTAATGTTTCAGGGGTGGTCACGAATTAACGTTCTTTTCGCTCTAGGACGCATATTTAAGGAGTTATGGCCAAAATAAGTTTTTCATATAAAAATTTTAATTTTTCAAGGATTTTCATCGAAATTTTAATTTTTTGGAGGTGGTCACGAATTGAGGTCCTTTTCGCTCTAGGACGCATATGTAAGGAGTTATGGCTAAGTTTTTCATATAAAAAATTTAATTTTTCAAGGATTTTCATCGAAATTTTAATTTTTCAGGGGTGGTCACGAATTAACGTTCTTTTGGCTCTAGGACGCATATTTAAGGAGTTATGGCCAAAATAAGTTTTTCATATAAAAATTTCAATTTTTTAAGGATTTTCATCGAAATTTTGATTTTTTGGGGGTGGTCACGAATTAAGGTCCTTTTGGCTCTAGGACGCATATTTAAGGAGTTATGGCCAAAATAAGTTTTTCATATAAATATTTGAATTTTTTCAGGATTTTCATCGAAATTTTGATTTTTTGGGGGTGGTCACGAATTAAGGTCCTTTTGGCTCTAGGACGCATATTTAAGGAGTTATGGCCAAAATAAGTTTTTCATATAAAAATTTCAATTTTTTAAGGATTTTCATCGAAAGTTTGATTTTTTGGGGGTTGTCACGAATTAAGGTCCTTTTGGCTCTAGGACGCATATTTAAGGAGTTATGGCCAAAATAAGTTTTTCATATAAAAATTTGAATTTTTTAAGGATTTTCATCGAAATTTTGATTTTTTGGGAGTGGTCACGAATTAAGGTCCTTTTGGCTCTAGGACGCATATTTAAGGAGTTATGGCCAAAATAAGTTTTTCATATAAAAATTTCAATTTTTTAAGGATTTTCATCGAAAGTATGATTTTTTGGGGGTGGTCACGAATTAAGGTCCTTTTGGCTCTAGGACGCATATTTAAGGAGTTATGGCCAAAATAAGTTTTTCATATAAAAATTTGAATTTTTTAAGGATTTTCATCGAAATTTTGATTTTTTGGGGGTGGTCACGAATTAAGGTCCTTTTGGCTCTAGGACGCATATTTAAGGAGTTATGGCCAAAATAAGTTTTTTATATAAAAATTTCAATTTTTTAAGGATTTTCATCGAAATTTTGATTTTTTGGGGGTGGTCACGAATTAAGGTCCTTTTGGCTCTAGGACGCATATTTAAGGAGTTATGGCCAAAATAAGTTTTTCATATAAAAATTTGAATTTTTTAAGGATTTTCATCGAAATTTTGATTTTTTGGGGGTGGTCACGAATTAAGGTCCTTTTCGCTCTAGGACGCATATTTAAGGAGTTATGGCCAAAATAAGTTTTTCATATAAAAATTTGAATTTTTTAAGGATTTTCATCGAAATTTTGATTTTTTGGGGGTGGTCACGAATTAAGGTCCTTTTGGCTCTAGGACGCATATTTAAGGAGTTATGGCCAAAATAAGTTTTTCATATAAAAATTTTAATTTTTCAAGGATTTTCATCGAAATTTTAATTTTTTGGAGGTGGTCACGAATTGAGGTCCTTTTCGCTCTAGGACGCATATTTAAGGAGTTATGGCCAAAATAAGTTTTTCATATAAAAATTTTAATTTTTCAAGGATTTTCATCGAAATTTTAATTTTTTGGAGGTGGTCACGAATTGAGGTCCTTTTCGCTCTAGGACGCATATGTAAGGAGTTATAGCTATAATAAGTTTTTCATATGAAAATTTCAATTTTTTAAGGATTTTCATCGAAATTTTGATTTTTTGGGGGTGGTCACGAATTAAGGTCCTTTTGGCTCTAGAACGCATATTTAAGGAGTTATGGCCAAAATAAGTTTTTCAGGATTTTCATCGAAATTTTGATTTTTTGGGGGTGGTCACGAATTAAGGTCCTTTTGGCTCTAGGACGCATATTTAAGGAGTTATGGCCAAAATAAGTTTTTCATATAAAAATTTAAATTTTTAAGGATTTTCATCGAAATTTTGATTTTTTGGGGGTGGTCACGAATTAAGGTCCTTTTGGCTCTAGGACGCATATTTAAGGAGTTATGGCCAAAATAAGTTTTTCATATAAAAATTTCAATTTTTTAAGGATTTTCATCGAAATTTTGATTTTTTGGGGGTGGTCACGAATTAAGGTCATTTTGGCTCTAGGACGCATATTTAAGAAGTTATGGCCAAAATAAGTTTTTCATATAAAAATTTGAATTTTTTAAGGATTTTCATCGAAATTTTGTTTTTTTGGGGGTGGTCACGAATTAAGGTCCTTTTGGCTCTAGGACGCATATTTAAGAAGTTATGGCCAAAATAAGTTTTTCATATAAAAATTTGAATTTTTTAAGGATTTTCATCGAAATTTTGATTTTTTGGGGGTGGTCACGAATTAAGGTCCTTTTGGCTCTAGGACGTATATTTAAGGAGTTATGGCCAAAATAAGTTTTTTATATAAAAATTTCAATTTTTTAAGGATTTTCATCGAAATTTTGATTTTTTGGGGGTGGTCACGAATTAAGGTCCTTTTGGCTCTAGGACGCATATTTAAGAAGTTATGGCCAAACTAGTATTTCGTATAAAAATTTGAATTTTTTAAGGATTTTCATCGAAATTGTGATTTTTTGGGGGTGGTCACGTATTAAGGTCCTTTTGGCTCTAGGACGCATATTTAAGGAGTTATGGCCAAAATAAGTTTTTCATATAAAAATTTGAATTTATTCAGGATTTTCATCGAAATTTTGATTTTTTGGGGGTGGTCACGAATTAAGGTCCTTTTCGCTCTAGGACGCATATTTAAGGAGTTATGGCCAAAATAAGTTTTTCATATAAAAATTTCAATTTTTTAAGGATTTTCATCGAAATTTTGATTTTTTGGGGGTGGTCACGAATTAAGGTCCTTTTGGCTCTAGGACGCATATTTAAGGAGCTATGGCCAAAATAAGTTTTTCATATAAAAATTTCAATTTTCAAGGATTTTCATCGAAATTTCAATTTTTTGGGTGTGTTCACGAATTAAAGTTCTTTTCGCTCTAGGACGCATATTTAAGGAGTTATGGCCAAAATAAGTTTTTCATATAAAAATTTTAATTTTTCCAAGGATTTTCATCGAAATTTTAATTTTTTGGGGTGGTCACGAATTAACGTTCTTTTCGCTCTAGAACACATATTTAAGGAGTTATGGCCAAAATAAGTTTTTCATATAAAAATTTTCAATTTTCAAGGATTTTCATCGAAATTTCAATTTTTTGGGGGTGGTCACGAATTAACGTTCTTTTCGCTCTAGGACGCATATTTAAGGAGTTATGGCCAAAATAAGTTTTTCATATAAAAATTTTAATTTTTCAAGGATTTTCATCGAAATTTTAATTTTTTGGGTGTGGTCACGAATTGAGGTCCTTTTCGCTCTAGGACGCATATTTAAGGAGTTATGGCCAAAATAACTTTTTCATATAAAAATTTAAATTTTTCAAGGATTTTCATCGAAATTTTAATGTTTCAGGGGTGGTCACGAATTAACGTTCTTTTCGCTCTAGGACGCATATTTAAGGAGTTATGGCCAAAATAAGTTTTTCATATAAAAATTTTAATTTTTCAAGGATTTTCATCGAAATTTTAATTTTTTGGGTGTGGTCACGAATTAACGGTCTTTTCGCTCTAGGACGCATATTTAAGGAGTTATGGCCAAAATAAGTTTTTCATATAAAAATTTTAATTTTTCAAGGATTTTCATCGAAATTTTAATTTTTTGGAGGTGGTCACGAATTGAGGTCCTTTTCGCTCTAGGACGCATATGTAAGGAGTTATGGCTAAAATAAGTTTTTCATATAAAAATTTAAATTTTTCAAGGATTTTCATCGAAATTTTAATGTTTCAGGGGTGGTCACGAATTAACGTTCTTTTCGCTCTAGGACGCATATTTAAGGAGTTATGGCCAAAATAAGTTTTTCATATAAAAATTTTAATTTTTCAAGGATTTTCATCGAAATTTTAATTTTTTGGAGGTGGTCACGAATTGAGGTCCTTTTCGCTCTAGGACGCATATGTAAGGAGTTATGGCTAAGTTTTTCATATAAAAAATTTAATTTTTCAAGGATTTTCATCGAAATTTTAATTTTTCAGGGGTGGTCACGAATTAACGTTCTTTTGGCTCTAGGACGCATATTTAAGGAGTTATGGCCAAAATAAGTTTTTCATATAAAAATTTCAATTTTTTAAGGATTTTCATCGAAATTTTGATTTTTGGGGGTGGTCACGAATTAAGGTCCTTTTGGCTCTAGGACGCATATTTAAGGAGTTATGGCCCAAATAAGTTTTTCATATAAATATTTGAATTTTTTCAGGATTTTCATCGAAATTTTGATTTTTTGGGGGTGGTCACGAATTAAGGTCCTTTTGGCTCTAGGACGCATATTTAAGGAGTTATGGCCAAAATAAGTTTTTCATATAAAAATTTCAATTTTTTAAGGATTTTCATCGAAAGTTTGATTTTTTGGGGGTGGTCACGAATTAAGGTCCTTTTGGCTCTAGGACGCATATTTAAGGAGTTATGGCCAAAATAAGTTTTTCATATAAAAATTTGAATTTTTTAAGGATTTTCATCGAAATTTTGATTTTTTGGGGGTGGTCACGAATTAAGGTCCTTTTGGCTCTAGGACGCATATTTAAGGAGTTATGGCCAAAATAAGTTTTTCATATAAAAATTTCAATTTTTTAAGGATTTTCATCGAAAGTTTGATTTTTTGGGGGTGGTCACGAATTAAGGTCCTTTTGGCTCTAGGACGCATATTTAAGGAGTTATGGCCAAAATAAGTTTTTCATATAAAAATTTGAATTTTTTAAGGATTTTCATCGAAATTTTGATTTTTTGGGGGTGGTCACGAATTAAGGTCCTTTTGGCTCTAGGACGCATATTTAAGGAGTTATGGCCAAAATAAGTTTTTTATATAAAAATTTCAATTTGTTAAGGATTTTCATCGAAATTTTGATTTTTTGGGGGTGGTCACGAATTAAGGTCCTTTTGGCTCTAGGACGCATATTTAAGGAGTTATGGCCAAAATAAGTTTTTCATATAAAAATTTGAATTTTTTAAGGATTTTCATCGAAATTTTGATTTTTTGGGGGTGGTCACGAATTAAGGTCCTTTTCGCTCTAGGACGCATATTTAAGGAGTTATGGCCAAAATAAGTTTTTCATATAAAAATTTGAATTTTTTAAGGATTTTCATCGAAATTTTGATTTTTTGGGGGTGGTCACGAATTAAGGTCCTTTTGGCTCTAGGACGCATATTTAAGGAGTTATGGCCAAAATAAGTTTTTCATATAAAAATTTTAATTTTTCAAGGATTTTCATCGAAATTTTAATTTTTTGGAGGTGGTCACGAATTGAGGTCCTTTTCGCTCTAGGACGCATATTTAAGGAGTTATGGCCAAAATAAGTTTTTCATATAAAAATTTTAATTTTTCAAGGATTTTCATCGAAATTTTAATTTTTTGGAGGTGGTCACGAATTGAGGTCCTTTTCGCTCTAGGACGCATATGTAAGGAGTTATAGCTATAATAAGTTTTTCATATGAAAATTTCAATTTTTTAAGGATTTTCATCGAAATTTTGATTTTTTGGGGGTGGTCACGAATTAAGGTCCTTTTGGCTCTAGAACGCATATTTAAGGAGTTATGGCCAAAATAAGTTTTTCAGGATTTTCATCGAAATTTTGATTTTTTGGGGGTGGTCACGAATTAAGGTCCTTTTGGCTCTAGGACGCATATTTAAGGAGTTATGGCCAAAATAAGTTTTTCATATAAAAATTTTAATTTTTCAAGGATTTTCATCGAAATTTTAATTTTTTGGGTGTGGTCACGAATTGAGGTCCTTTTCGCTCTAGGACGCATATTTAAGGAGTTATGGCCAAAATAACTTTTTCATATAAAAATTTAAATTTTTCAAGGATTTTCATCGAAATTTTAATGTTTCAGGGGTGGTCACGAATTAACGTTCTTTTCGCTCTAGGACGCATATTTAAGGAGTTATGGCCAAAATAAGTTTTTCATATAAAAATTTTAATTTTTCCAAGGATTTTCATCGAAATTTTAATTTTTTGGGGTGGTCACGAATTAACGTTCTTTTCGCTCTAGGACACATATTTAAGGAGTTATGGCCAAAATAAGTTTTTCATATAAAAATTTTAATTTTCAAGGATTTTCATCGAAATTTCAATTTTTTGGGGGTGGTCACGAATTAAGGTCCTTTTGGCTCTAGGACGCATATTTAAGGAGTTATGGCCAAAATAAGTTTTTCATATAAAAATTTTAATTTTTCCAAGGATTTTCATCGAAATTTTAATTTTTTGGGGTTGTCACGAATTAACGTTCTTTTCGCTCTAGGACACATATTTAAGGAGTTATGGCCAAAATAAGTTTTTCATATAAAAATTTCAATTTTCAAGGATTTTCATCGAAATTTCAATTTTTTGGGGGTGGTCACGAATTAACGTTTTTTTTCGCTCTAGGACGCATATTTAAGGAGTTATGGCCAAAATAAGTTTTTCATATAAAAATTTTAATTTTTCAAGGATTTTCATCGAAATTTTAATTTTTTGGGTGTGGTCACGAATTAACGGTCTTTTCGCTCTAGGACGCATATTTAAGGAGTTATGGCCAAAATAAGTTTTTCATATAAAAATTTTAATTTTTCAAGGATTTTCATCGAAATTTTAATTTTTTGGAGGTGGTCACGAATTGAGGTCCTTTTCGCTCTAGGACGCATATGTAAGGAGTTATGGCTAAAATAAGTTTTTCATATAAAAATTTAAATTTTTCAAGGATTTTCATCGAAATTTTAATGTTTCAGGGGTGGTCACGAATTAACGTTCTTTTCGCTCTAGGACGCATATTTAAGGAGTTATGGCCAAAATAAGTTTTTCATATAAAAATTTTAATTTTTCAAGGATTTTCATCGAAATTTTAATTTTTTGGAGGTGGTCACGAATTGAGGTCCTTTTCGCTCTAGGACGCATATGTAAGGAGTTATGGCTAAGTTTTTCATATAAAAAATTTAATTTTTCAAGGATTTTCATCGAAATTTTAATTTTTCAGGGGTGGTCACGAATTAACGTTCTTTTGGCTCTAGGACGCATATTTAAGGAGTTATGGCCAAAATAAGTTTTTCATATAAAAATTTCAATTTTTTAAGGATTTTCATCGAAATTTTGATTTTTTGGGGGTGGTCACGAATTAAGGTCCTTTTGGCTCTAGGACGCATATTTAAGGAGTTATGGCCAAAATAAGTTTTTCATATAAATATTTGAATTTTTTCAGGATTTTCATCGAAATTTTGATTTTTTGGGGGTGGTCACGAATTAAGGTCCTTTTGGCTCTAGGACGCATATTTAAGGAGTTATGGCCAAAATAAGTTTTTCATATAAAAATTTGAATTTTTTAAGGATTTTCATCGAAATTTTGATTTTTTGGGGGTGGTCACGAATTAAGGTCCTTTTGGCTCTAGGACGCATATTTAAGGAGTTATGGCCAAAATAAGTTTTTCATATGAAAATTTCAATTTTTTAAGGATTTTCATCGAAATTTTGATTTTTTGGGGGTGGTCACGAATTAAGGTCCTTTTGGCTCTAGAACGCATATTTAAGGAGTTATGGCCAAAATAAGTTTTTCAGGATTTTCATCGAAATTTTGATTTTTTGGGGGTGGTCACGAATTAAGGTCCTTTTGGCTCTAGGACGCATATTTAAGGAGTTATGGCCAAAATAAGTTTTTCATATAAAAATTTAAATTTTTAAGGATTTTCATCGAAATTTTGATTTTTTGGGGGGTGGTCACGAATTAAGGTCCTTTTGGCTCTAGGACGCATATTTAAGGAGTTATGGCCAAAATAAGTTTTTCATATAAAAATTTCAATTTTTTAGGGATTTTCATCGAAATTTTGATTTTTTGGGGGTGGTCACGAATTAAGGTCCTTTTCGCTCTAGGACGCATATTTAAGGAGTTATGGCCAAAATAAGTTTTTCATATAAAAATTTGAATTTTTTAAGGATTTTCATCGAAATTTTGATTTTTTGGGGGTGGTCACGAATTAAGGTCCTTTTGGCTCTAGAACGCATATTTAAGGAGTTATGGCCAAAATAAGTTTTTCAGGATTTTCATCGAAATTTTGATTTTTTGGGGGTGGTCACGAATTAAGGTCCTTTTGGCTCTAGGACGCATATTTAAGGAGTTATGGCCAAAATAAGTTTTTCATATAAAAATTTAAATTTTTAAGGATTTTCATCGAAATTTTGATTTTTTGGGGGGTGGTCACGAATTAAGGTCCTTTTGGCTCTAGGACGCATATTTAAGGAGTTATGGCCAAAATAAGTTTTTCATATAAAAATTTCAATTTTTTAGGGATTTTCATCGAAATTTTGATTTTTTGGGGGTGGTCACGAATTAAGGTCCTTTTGGCTCTAGGACGCATATTTAAGGAGTTATGGCCAAAATAAGTTTTTCATATAAAAATTTAAATTTTTTAAGGATTTTCATCGAAATTTTGATTTTTTGGGGGTGGTCACGAATTAACGTTCTTTTCGCTCTAGAACACATATTTAAGGAGTTATGGCCAAAATAAGTTTTTCATATAAAAATTTCAACTTTCAAGGATTTTCATCGAAATTTCAATTTTTTGGGGGTGGTCACGAATTAAGGTCCTTTTGGCTCTAGGACGCATATTTAAGGAGTTATGGCCAAAATAAGTTTTTCATATAAAAATTTCAATTTTTTAAGGATTTTCATCGAAATTTTGATTTTTTGGGGGTGGTCACGAATTAAGGTCATTTTGGCTCTAGGACGCATATTTAAGGAGTTATGGCCAAACTAAGTTTTTCATATAAAAATTTGAATTTTTTAAGGATTTTCATCGAAATTTTGTTTTTTTGGGGGTGGTCACGAATTAAGGTCCTTTTGGCTCTAGGACGCATATTTAAGAAGTTATGGCCAAAATAAGTTTTTCATATAAAAATTTGAATTTTTTAAGGATTTTCATCGAAATTTTGATTTTTTGGGGGTGGTCACGAATTAAGGTCCTTTTGGCTCTAGGACGTATATTTAAGGAGTTATGGCCAAAATAAGTTTTTTATATAAAAATTTCAATTTTTTAAGGATTTTCATCGAAATTTTGATTTTTTGGGGGTGGTCACGAATTAAGGTCCTTTTGGCTCTAGGACGCATATTTAAGAAGTTATGGCCAAACTAGTATTTCGTATAAAAATTTGAATTTTTTAAGGATTTTCATCGAAATTGTGATTTTTTGGGGGTGGTCACGTATTAAGGTCCTTTTGGCTCTAGGACGCATATTTAAGGAGTTATGGCCAAAATAAGTTTTTCATATAAAAATTTCATTTTTTTAAGGATTTTCATCGAAATTTTGATTTTTTGGGGGTGGTCACGTATTAAGGTCCTTTTGGCTCTAGGACGCATATTTAAGGAGTTATGGCCAAAATAAGTTTTTCATATAAAAATTTGAATTTATTCAGGATTTTCATCGAAATTTTGATTTTTTGGGGGTGGTCACGAATTAAGGTCCTTTTCGCTCTAGGACGCATATTTAAGGAGTTATGGCCAAAATAAGTTTTTCATATAAAAATTTCAATTTTTTAAGGATTTTCATCGAAATTTTGATTTTTTGGGGGTGGTCACGAATTAAGGTCCTTTTGGCTCTAGGACGCATATTTAAGGAGTTATGGCCAAAATAAGTTTTTCATATAAAAATTTTAATTTTTCAAGGATTTTCATCGAAATTTTAATTTTTTGGAGGTGGTCACGAATTGAGGTCCTTTTCGCTCTAGAACGCATATTTAAGGAGTTATGGCCAAAATAAGTTTTTCATATAACAATTTTAATTTTTCAAGGATTTTCATCGAAATTTTAATTTTTCAGGGGTGGTCACGAATTAACGTTCTTTTCGCTCTAGGACGCATATTTAAGGAGTTATGGCCAAAATAAGTTTTTCATATAAAAATTTCAATTTTCAAGGATTTTCATCGAAATTTTGATTTTTTGGGGGTGTCCACGAATTAAGGTCCTTTTGGCTCTAGGACGCATATTTAAGGAGTTATGGCCAAAATAAGTTTTTCATATAAAAATTTCAATTTTTTAAGGATTTTCATCGAAATTTTGATTTTTTGGGGGTGGTCACGAATTAAGGTCCTTTTGGCTCTAGGACGCATATTTAAGGAGTTATGGCTAAAATAAGGTTTTCATATAAAAATTTTAATTTTTCAAGGATTTTCATCGAAATTTTAATTTTTTTGGAGGTGGTCACGAATTGAGGTCCTTTTCGCTCTAGGACGCATATTTAAGGAGCTATGGCCAAAATAAGTTTTTCATATAAAAATTTCAATTTTCAAGGATTTTCATCGAAATTTCAATTTTTTGGGTGTGTTCACGAATTAAAGTTCTTTTCGCTCTAGGACGCATATTTAAGGAGTTATGGCCAAAATAAGTTTTTCATATAAAAATTTTAATTTTTCCAAGGATTTTCATCGAAATTTTAATTTTTTGGGGTGGTCACGAATTAACGTTCTTTTCGCTCTAGAACACATATTTAAGGAGTTATGGCCAAAATAAGTTTTTCATATAAAAATTTTCAATTTTCAAGGATTTTCATCGAAATTTCAATTTTTTGGGGGTGGTCACGAATTAACGTTCTTTTCGCTCTAGGACGCATATTTAAGGAGTTATGGCCAAAATAAGTTTTTCATATAAAAATTTTAATTTTTCAAGGATTTTCATCGAAATTTTAATTTTTTGGGTGTGGTCACGAATTGAGGTCCTTTTCGCTCTAGGACGCATATTTAAGGAGTTATGGCCAAAATAACTTTTTCATATAAAAATTTAAATTTTTCAAGGATTTTCATCGAAATTTTAATGTTTCAGGGGTGGTCACGAATTAACGTTCTTTTCGCTCTAGGACGCATATTTAAGGAGTTATGGCCAAAATAATTTTTTCATATAAAAATTTTAATTTTTCCAAGGATTTTCATCGAAATTTTAATTTTTTGGGGTGGTCACGAATTAACGTTCTTTTCGCTCTAAGACACATATTTAAGGAGTTATGGCCAAAATAAGTTTTTCATATAAAAATTTTAATTTTCAAGGATTTTCATCGAAATTTCAATTTTTTGGGGGTCTTCACGAATTAAAGTTCTTTTCGCTCTAGGACGCATATTTAAGGAGTTATGGCCAAAATAAGTTTTTCATATAAAAATTTTAATTTTTCCAAGGATTTTCATCGAAATTTTAATTTTTTGGGGTTGTCACGAATTAACGTTCTTTTCGCTCTAGGACACATATTTAAGGAGTTATGGCCAAAATAAGTTTTTCATATAAAAATTTCAATTTTCAAGGATTTTCATCGAAATTTCAATTTTTTGGGGGTGGTCACGAATTAACGTTCTTTTCGCTCTAGGACGCATATTTAAGGAGTTATGGCCAAAATAAGTTTTTCATATAAAAATTTTAATTTTTCAAGGATTTTCACCAAATTTTTAATTTTTTGGGTGTGGTCACGAATTAACGGTCTTTTCGCTCTAGGACGCATATTTAAGGAGTTATGGCCAAAATAAGTTTTTCATATAAAAATTTTAATTTTTCAAGGATTTTCATCGAAATTTTAATTTTTTGGAGGTGGTCACGAATTGAGGTCCTTTTCGCTCTAGGACGCATATGTAAGGAGTTATGGCTAAAATAAGTTTTTCATATAAAAATTTAAATTTTTCAAGGATTTTCATCGAAATTTTAATGTTTCAGGGGTGGTCACGAATTAACGTTCTTTTCACTCTAGGACGCATATTTAAGGAGTTATGGCCAAAATAAGTTTTTCATATAAAAATTTTAATTTTTCAAGGATTTTCATCGAAATTTTAATTTTTTGGAGGTGGTCACGAATTGAGGTCCTTTTCGCTCTAGGACGCATATGTAAGGAGTTATGGCTAAGTTTTTCATATAAAAAATTTAATTTTTCAAGGATTTTCATCGAAATTTTAATTTTTCAGGGGTGGTCACGAATTAACGTTCTTTTGGCTCTAGGACGCATATTTAAGGAGTTATGGCCAAAATAAGTTTTTTATATAAAAATTTCAATTTTTTAAGGATTTTCATCGAAATTTTGATTTTTTGGGGGTGGTCACGAATTAAGGTCCTTTTGGCTCTAGGACGCATATTTAAGAAGTTATGGCCAAACTAGTATTTCGTATAAAAATTTGAATTTTTTAAGGATTTTCATCGAAATTGTGATTTTTTGGGGGTGGTCACGTATTAAGGTCCTTTTGGCTCTAGGACGCATATTTAAGGAGTTATGGCCAAAATAAGTTTTTCATATAAAAATTTCATTTTTTTAAGGATTTTCATCGAAATTTTGATTTTTTGGGGGTGGTCACGTATTAAGGTCCTTTTGGCTCTAGGACGCATATTTAAGGAGTTATGGCCAAAATAAGTTTTTCATATAAAAATTTGAATTTATTCAGGATTTTCATCGAAATTTTGATTTTTTGGGGGTGGTCACGAATTAAGGTCCTTTTGGCTCTAGGACGTATATTTAAGGAGTTATGGCCAAAATAAGTTTTTTATATAAAAATTTCAATTTTTTAAGGATTTTCATCGAAATTTTGATTTTTTGGGGGTGGTCACGAATTAAGGTCCTTTTGGCTCTAGGACGCATATTTAAGAAGTTATGGCCAAACTAGTATTTCGTATAAAAATTTGAATTTTTTAAGGATTTTCATCGAAATTGTGATTTTTTGGGGGTGGTCACGTATTAAGGTCCTTTTGGCTCTAGGACGCATATTTAAGGAGTTATGGCCAAAATAAGTTTTTCATATAAAAATTTCATTTTTTTAAGGATTTTCATCGAAATTTTGATTTTTTGGGGGTGGTCACGTATTAAGGTCCTTTTGGCTCTAGGACGCATATTTAAGGAGTTATGGCCAAAATAAGTTTTTCATATAAAAATTTGAATTTATTCAGGATTTTCATCGAAATTTTGATTTTTTGGGGGTGGTCACGAATTAAGGTCCTTTTCGCTCTAGGACGCATATTTAAGGAGTTATGGCCAAAATAAGTTTTTCATATAAAAATTTCAATTTTTTAAGGATTTTCATCGAAATTTTGATTTTTTGGGGGTGGTCACGAATTAAGGTCCTTTTGGCTCTAGGACGCATATTTAAGGAGTTATGGCCAAAATAAGTTTTTCATATAAAAATTTTAATTTTTCAAGGATTTTCATCGAAATTTTAATTTTTTGGAGGTGGTCACGAATTGAGGTCCTTTTCGCTCTAGAACGCATATTTAAGGAGTTATGGCCAAAATAAGTTTTTCATATAACAATTTTAATTTTTCAAGGATTTTCATCGAAATTTTAATTTTTCAGGGGTGGTCACGAATTAACGTTCTTTTCGCTCTAGGACGCATATTTAAGGAGTTATGGCCAAAATAAGTTTTTCATATAAAAATTTCAATTTTCAAGGATTTTCATCGAAATTTTAATTTTTTGGAGGTGGTCACGAATTGAGGTCCTTTTCGCTCTAGGACGCATATTTAAGGAGTTATGGCCAAAATAAGTTTTTCATATAAAAATTTCAATTTTCAAGCATTTTCATCGAAATTTTGATTTTTTGGGGGTGTCCACGAATTAAGGTCCTTTTGGCTCTAGGACGCATATTTAAGGAGTTATGGCCAAAATAAGTTTTTCATATAAAAATTTCAATTTTTTAAGGATTTTCATCGAAATTTTGATTTTTTGGGGGTGGTCACGAATTAAGGTCCTTTTGGCTCTAGGACGCATATTTAAGGAGTTATGGCTAAAATAAGGTTTTCATATAAAAATTTTAATTTTTCAAGGATTTTCATCGAAATTTTAATTTTTTTGGAGGTGGTCACGAATTGAGGTCCTTTTCGCTCTAGGACGCATATTTAAGGAGCTATGGCCAAAATAAGTTTTTCATATAAAAATTTCAATTTTCAAGGATTTTCATCGAAATTTCAATTTTTTGGGTGTGTTCACGAATTAAAGTTCTTTTCGCTCTAGGACGCATATTTAAGGGGTTATGGCCAAAATAAGTTTTTCATATAAAAATTTTAATTTTTCCAAGGATTTTCATCGAAATTTTAATTTTTTGGGGTGGTCACGAATTAACGTTCTTTTCGCTCTAGAACACATATTTAAGGAGTTATGGCCAAAATAAGTTTTTCATATAAAAATTTTCAATTTTCAAGGATTTTCATCGAAATTTCAATTTTTTGGGGGTGGTCACGAATTAACGTTCTTTTCGCTCTAGGACGCATATTTAAGGAGTTATGGCCAAAATAAGTTTTTCATATAAAAATTTTAATTTTTCAAGGATTTTCATCGAAATTTTAATTTTTTGGGTGTGGTCACGAATTGAGGTCCTTTTCGCTCTAGGACGCATATTTAAGGAGTTATGGCCAAAATAACTTTTTCATATAAAAATTTTAATTTTTCCAAGGATTTTCATCGAAATTTTAATTTTTTGGGGTGGTCACGAATTAACGTTCTTTTCGCTCTAGGACACATATTTAAGGAGTTATGGCCAAAATAAGTTTTTCATATAAAAATTTTAATTTTCAAGGATTTTCATCGAAATTTCAATTTTTTGGGGGTCTTCACGAATTAAAGTTCTTTTCGCTCTAGGACGCATATTTAAGGAGTTATGGCCAAAATAAGTTTTTCATATAAAAATTTTAATTTTTCCAAGGATTTTCATCGAAATTTTAATTTTTTGGGGTTGTCACGAATTAACGTTCTTTTCGCTCTAGGACACATATTTAAGGAGTTATGGCCAAAATAAGTTTTTCATATAAAAATTTCAATTTTCAAGGATTTTCATCGAAATTTCAATTTTTTGGGGGTGGTCACGAATTAACGTTCTTTTCGCTCTAGGACGCATATTTAAGGAGTTATGGCCAAAATAAGTTTTTCATATAAAAATTTTAATTTTTCAAGGATTTTCATCGAAATTTTAATTTTTTGGGTGTGGTCACGAATTAACGGTCTTTTCGCTCTAGGACGCATATTTAAGGAGTTATGGCCAAAATAAGTTTTTCATATAAAAATTTTAATTTTTCAAGGATTTTCATCGAAATTTTAATTTTTTGGAGGTGGTCACGAATTGAGGTCCTTTTCGCTCTAGGACGCATATGTAAGGAGTTATGGCTAAAATAAGTTTTTCATATAAAAATTTAAATTTTTCAAGGATTTTCATCGAAATTTTAATGTTTCAGGGGTGGTCACGAATTAACGTTCTTTTCGCTCTAGGACGCATATTTAAGGAGTTATGGCCAAAATAAGTTTTTCATATAAAAATTTTAATTTTTCAAGGATTTTCATCGAAATTTTAATTTTTTGAAGGTGGTCACGAATTGAGGTCCTTTTCGCTCTAGGACGCATATGTAAGGAGTTATGGCTAAGTTTTTCATATAAAAAATTTAATTTTTCAAGGATTTTCATCGAAATTTTAATTTTTCAGGGGTGGTCACGAATTAACGTTCTTTTGGCTCTAGGACGCATATTTAAGGAGTTATGGCCAAAATAAGTGTTTCATATAAAAATTTCAATTTTTTAAGGATTTTCATCGAAATTTTGATTTTTTGGGGGTGGTCACGAATTAAGGTCCTTTTGGCTCTAGGACGCATATTTAAGGAGTTATGGCCAAAATAAGTTTTTCATATAAATATTTGAATTTTTTCAGGATTTTCATCGAAATTTTGATTTTTTGGGGGTGGTCACGAATTAAGGTCCTTTTGGCTCTAGGACGCATATTTAAGGAGTTATGGCCAAAATAAGTTTTTCATATAAAAATTTGAATTTTTTAAGGATTTTCATCGAAATTTTGATTTTTTGGGGGTGGTCACGAATTAAGGTCCTTTTCGCTCTAGGACGCATATTTAAGGAGTTATGGCCAAAATAAGTTTTTCATATAAAAATTTGAATTTTTTAAGGATTTTCATCGAAATTTTGATTTTTTGGGGGTGGTCACGAATTAAGGTCCTTTTGGCTCTAGGACGCATATTTAAGGAGTTATGGCCAAAATAAGTTTTTCATATAAAAATTTGAATTTTTTAAGGATTTTCATCGAAATTTTGATTTTTTGGGGGTGGTCACGAATTAAGGTCCTTTTGGCTCTAGGACGCATATTTAAGGAGTTATGGCCAAAATAAGTTTTTCATATAAAAATTTGAATTTTTTAAGGATTTTCATCGAAATTTTGATTTTTTGGGGGTGGTCACGAATTAAGGTCCTTTTCGCTCTAGGACGCATATTTAAGGAGTTATGGCCAAAATAAGTTTTTCATATAAAAATTTGAATTTTTTAAGGATTTTCATCGAAATTTTGATTTTTTGGGGGTGGTCACGAATTAAGGTCCTTTTGGCTCTAGGACGCATATTTAAGGAGTTATGGCCAAAATAAGTTTTTCATATAAAAATTTTAATTTTTCAAGGATTTTCATCGAAATTTTAATTTTTTGGAGGTGGTCACGAATTGAGGTCCTTTTCGCTCTAGGACGCATATGTAAGGAGTTATAGCTATAATAAGTTTTTCATATGAAAATTTCAATTTTTTAAGGATTTTCATCGAAATTTTGATTTTTTGGGGGTGGTCACGAATTAAGGTCCTTTTGGCTCTAGAACGCATATTTAAAGAGTTATGGCCAAAATAAGTTTTTCAGGATTTTCATCGAAATTTTGATTTTTTGGGGGTGGTCACGAATTAAGGTCCTTTTGGCTCTAGGACGCATATTTAAGGAGTTATGGCCAAAATAAGTTTTTCATATAAAAATTTCAATTTTTTAAGGATTTTCATCGAAATTTTGATTTTTTGGGGGTGGTCACGAATTAAGGTCCTTTTGGCTCTAGGACGCATATTTAAGGAGTTATGGCCAAAATAAGTTTTTCATATAAAAATTTAAATTTTTTAAGGATTTTCATCGAAATTTTGATTTTTTGGGGGTGGTCACGAATTAAGGTCCTTTTGGCTCTAGGACGCATATTTAAGGAGTTATGGCCAAAATAAGTTTTTCATATAAAAATTTCAATTTTTTAAGGATTTTCATCGAAATTTTGATTTTTTGGGGGTGGTCACGAATTAAGGTCCTTTTGGCTCTAGGACGCATATTTAAGGAGTTATGGCCAAAATAAGTTTTTCATATAACAATTTAAATTTTTTAAGGATTTTCATCGAAATTTTGATTTTTTGGGGGTGGTCACGAATTAACGTTCTTTTCGCTCTAGAACACATATTTAAGGAGTTATGGCCAAAATAAGTTTTTCATATAAAAATTTCAACTTTCAAGGATTTTCATCGAAATTTCAATTTTTTGGGGGTGGTCACGAATTAAGGTCCTTTTGGCTCTAGGACGCATATTTAAGGAGTTATGGCCAAAATAAGTTTTTCATATAAAAATTTCAATTTTTTAAGGATTTTCATCGAAATTTTGATTTTTTGGGGGTGGTCACGAATTAAGGTCATTTTGGCTCTAGGACGCATATTTAAGGAGTTATGGCCAAACTAAGTTTTTCATATAAAAATTTGAATTTTTTAAGGATTTTCATCGAAATTTTGTTTTTTTGGGGGTGGTCACGAATTAAGGTCCTTTTGGCTCTAGGACGCATATTTAAGAAGTTATGGCCAAAATAAGTTTTTCATATAAAAATTTGAATTTTTTAAGGATTTTCATCGAAATTTTGATTTTTTGGGGGTGGTCACGAATTAAGGTCCTTTTGGCTCTAGGACGTATATTTAAGGAGTTATGGCCAAAATAAGTTTTTTATATAAAAATTTCAATTTTTTAAGGATTTTCATCGAAATTTTGATTTTTTGGGGGTGGTCACGAATTAAGGTCCTTTTGGCTCTAGGACGCATATTTAAGAAGTTATGGCCAAACTAGTATTTCGTATAAAAATTTGAATTTTTTAAGGATTTTCATCGAAATTGTGATTTTTTGGGGGTGGTCACGTATTAAGGTCCTTTTGGCTCTAGGACGCATATTTAAGGAGTTATGGCCAAAATAAGTTTTTCATATAAAAATTTCATTTTTTTAAGGATTTTCATCGAAATTTTGATTTTTTGGGGGTGGTCACGTATTAAGGTCCTTTTGGCTCTAGGACGCATATTTAAGGAGTTATGGCCAAAATAAGTTTTTCATATAAAAATTTGAATTTATTCAGGATTTTCATCGAAATTTTGATTTTTTGGGGGTGGTCACGAATTAAGGTCCTTTTCGCTCTAGGACGCATATTTAAGGAGTTATGGCCAAAATAAGTTTTTCATATAAAAATTTCAATTTTTTAAGGATTTTCATCGAAATTTTGATTTTTTGGGGGTGGTCACGAATTAAGGTCCTTTTGGCTCTAGGACGCATATTTAAGGAGTTATGGCCAAAATAAGTTTTTCATATAAAAATTTTAATTTTTCAAGGATTTGCATCGAAATTTTAATTTTTTGGAGGTGGTCACGAATTGAGGTCCTTTTCGCTCTAGAACGCATATTTAAGGAGTTATGGCCAAAATAAGTTTTTCATATAACAATTTTAATTTTTCAAGGATTTTCATCGAAATTTTAATTTTTCAGGGGTGGTCACGAATTAACGTTCTTTTCGCTCTAGGACGCATATTTAAGGAGTTATGGCCAAAATAAGTTTTTCATATAAAAATTTCAATTTTCAAGGATTTTCATCGAAATTTTAATTTTTTGGAGGTGGTCACGAATTGAGGTCCTTTTCGCTCTAGGACGCATATTTAAGGAGTTATGGCCAAAATAAGTTTTTCATATAAAAATTTCAATTTTCAAGGATTTTCATCGAAATTTTGATTTTTTGGGGGTGTCCACGAATTAAGGTCCTTTTGGCTCTAGGACGCATATTTAAGGAGTTATGGCCAAAATAAGTTTTTCATATAAAAATTTCAATTTTTTAAGGATTTTCATCGAAATTTTGATTTTTTGGGGGTGGTCACGAATTAAGGTCCTTTTGGCTCTAGGACGCATATTTAAGGAGTTATGGCTAAAATAAGGTTTTCATATAAAAATTTTAATTTTTCAAGGATTTTCATCGAAATTTTAATTTTTTTGGAGGTGGTCACGAATTGAGGTCCTTTTCGCTCTAGGACGCATATTTAAGGAGCTATGGCCAAAATAAGTTTTTCATATAAAAATTTCAATTTTCAAGGATTTTCATCGAAATTTCAATTTTTTGGGTGTGTTCACGAATTAAAGTTCTTTTCGCTCTAGGACGCATATTTAAGGAGTTATGGCCAAAATAAGTTTTTCATATAAAAATTTTAATTTTTCCAAGGATTTTCATCGAAATTTTAATTTTTTGGGGTGGTCACGAATTAACGTTCTTTTCGCTCTAGAACACATATTTAAGGAGTTATGGCCAAAATAAGTTTTTCATATAAAAATTTTCAATTTTCAAGGATTTTCATCGAAATTTCAATTTTTTGGGGGTGGTCACGAATTAACGTTCTTTTCGCTCTAGGACGCATATTTAAGGAGTTATGGCCAAAATAAGTTTTTCATATAAAAATTTTAATTTTTCAAGGATTTTCATCGAAATTTTAATTTTTTGGGTGTGGTCACGAATTGAGGTCCTTTTCGCTCTAGGACGCATATTTAAGGAGTTATGGCCAAAATAACTTTTTCATATAAAAATTTAAATTTTTCAAGGATTTTCATCGAAATTTTAATGTTTCAGGGGTGGTCACGAATTAACGTTCTTTTCGCTCTAGGACGCATATTTAAGGAGTTATGGCCAAAATAAGTTTTTCATATAAAAATTTTAATTTTTCTAAGGATTTTCATCGAAATTTTAATTTTTTGGGGTGGTCACGAATTAACGTTCTTTTCGCTCTAGGACACATATTTAAGGAGTTATGGCCAAAATAAGTTTTTCATATAAAAATTTTAATTTTCAAGGATTTTCATCGAAATTTCAATTTTTTTGGGGTCTTCACGAATTAAAGTTCTTTTCGCTCTAGGACGCATATTTAAGGAGTTATGGCCAAAATAAGTTTTTCATATAAAAATTTTAATTTTTCCAAGGATTTTCATCGAAATTTTAATTTTTTGGGGTTGTCACGAATTAACGTTCTTTTCGCTCTAGGACACATATTTAAGGAGTTATGGCCAAAATAAGTTTTTCATATAAAAATTTCAATTTTCAAGGATTTTCATCGAAATTTCAATTTTTTGGGGGTGGTCACGAATTAACGTTCTTTTCGCTCTAGGACGCATATTTAAGGAGTTATGGCCAAAATAAGTTTTTCATATAAAAATTTTAATTTTTCAAGGATTTTCATCGAAATTTTAATTTTTTGGGTGTGGTCACGAATTAACGGTCTTTTGGCTCTAGGACGCATATTTAAGGAGTTATGGCCAAAATAAGTTTTTCATATAAAAATTTTAATTTTTCAAGGATTTTCATCGAAATTTTAATTTTTGGAGGTGGTCACGAATTGAGGTCCTTTTCGCTCTAGGACGCATATGTAAGGAGTTATGGCTAAAATAAGTTTTTCATATAAAAATTTAAATTTTTCAAGGATTTTCATCGAAATTTTAATGTTTCAGGGGTGGTCACGAATTAACGTTCTTTTCGCTCTAGGACGCATATTTAAGGAGTTATGGCCAAAATAAGTTTTTCATATAAAAATTTTAATTTTTCAAGGATTTTCATCGAAATTTTAATTTTTTGGAGGTGGTCACGAATTGAGGTCCTTTTCGCTCTAGGACGCATATGTAAGGAGTTATGGCTAAGTTTTTCATATAAAAAATTTAATTTTTCAAGGATTTTCATCGAAATTTTAATTTTTCAGGGGTGGTCACGAATTAACGTTCTTTTGGCTCTAGGACGCATATTTAAGGAGTTATGGCCAAAATAAGTTTTTCATATAAAAATTTCAATTTTTTAAGGATTTTCATCGAAATTTTGATTTTTTGGGGGTGGTCACGAATTAAGGTCCTTTTGGCTCTAGGACGCATATTTAAGGAGTTTGATTTTTTGGGGGTGGTCACGAATTAAGGTCCTTTTGGCTCTAGGACGCATATTTAAGGAGTTATGGCCAAAATAAGTTTTTCATATAAAAATTTCAATTTTTTAAGGATTTTCATCGAAAGTTTGATTTTTTGGGGGTGGTCACGAATTAAGGTCCTTTTGGCTCTAGGACGCATATTTAAGGAGTTATGGCCAAAATAAGTTTTTCATATAAAAATTTGAATTTTTTAAGGATTTTCATCGAAATTTTGATTTTTTGGGGGTGGTCACGAATTAAGGTCCTTTTGGCTCTAGGACGCATATTTAAGGAGTTATGGCCAAAATAAGTTTTTTATATAAAAATTTCAATTTTTTAAGGATTTTCATCGAAATTTTGATTTTTTGGGGGTGGTCACGAATTAAGGTCCTTTTGGCTCTAGGACGCATATTTAAGGAGTTATGGCCAAAATAAGTTTTTCATATAAAAATTTGAATTTTTTAAGGATTTTCATCGAAATTTTGATTTTTTGGGGGTGGTCACGAATTAAGGTCCTTTTCGCTCTAGGACGCATATTTAAGGAGTTATGGCCAAAATAAGTTTTTCATATAAAAATTTGAATTTTTTAAGGATTTTCATCGAAATTTTGATTTTTTGGGGGTGGTCACGAATTAAGGTCCTTTTGGCTCTAGGACGCATATTTAAGGAGTTATGGCCAAAATAAGTTTTTCATATAAAAATTTTAATTTTTCAAGGATTTTCATCGAAATTTTAATTTTTTGGAGGTGGTCACGAATTGAGGTCCTTTTCGCTCTAGGACGCATATTTAAGGAGTTATGGCCAAAATAAGTTTTTCATATAAAAATTTTAATTTTTCAAGGATTTTCATCGAAATTTTAATTTTTTGGAGGTGGTCACGAATTGAGGTCCTTTTCGCTCTAGGACGCATATGTAAGGAGTTATAGCTATAATAAGTTTTTCATATGAAAATTTCAATTTTTTAAGGATTTTCATCGAAATTTTGATTTTTTGGGGGTGGTCACGAATTAACGTCCTTTTGGCTCTAGAACGCATATTTAAGGAGTTATGGCCAAAATAAGTTTTTCAGGATTTTCATCGAAATTTTGATTTTTTGGGGGTGGTCACGAATTAAGGTCCTTTTGGCTCTAGGACGCATATTTAAGGAGTTATGGCCAAAATAAGTTTTTCATATAAAAATTTAAATTTTTAAGGATTTTCATCGAAATTTTGATTTTTTGGGGGTGGTCACGAATTAAGGTCCTTTTGGCTCTAGGACGCATATTTAAGGAGTTATGGCCAAAATAAGTTTTTCATATAAAAATTTCAATTTTTTAAGGATTTTCATCGAAATTTTGATTTTTTGGGGGTGGTCACGAATTAAGGTCCTTTTGGCTCTAGGACGCATATTTAAGGAGTTATGGCCAAAATAAGTTTTTCATATAAAAATTTAAATTTTTTAAGGATTTTCATCGAAATTTTGATTTTTTGGGGGTGGTCACGAATTAACGTTCTTTTCGCTCTAGAACACATATTTAAGGAGTTATGGCCAAAATAAGTTTTTCATATAAAAATTTCAACTTTCAAGGATTTTCATCGAAATTTCAATTTTTTGGGGGTGGTCACGAATTAAGGTCCTTTTGGCTCTAGGACGCATATTTAAGGAGTTATGGCCAAAATAAGTTTTTCATATAAAAATTTCAATTTTTTAAGGATTTTCATCGAAATTTTGATTTTTTGGGGGTGGTCACGAATTAAGGTCATTTTGGCTCTAGGACGCATATTTAAGGAGTTATGGCCAAACTAAGTTTTTCATATAAAAATTTGAATTTTTTAAGGATTTTCATCGAAATTTTGTTTTTTTGGGGGTGGTCACGAATTAAGGTCCTTTTGGCTCTAGGACGCATATTTAAGAAGTTATGGCCAAAATAAGTTTTTCATATAAAAATTTGAATTTTTTAAGGATTTTCATCGAAATTTTGATTTTTTGGGGGTGGTCACGAATTAAGGTCCTTTTGGCTCTAGGACGTATATTTAAGGAGTTATGGCCAAAATAAGTTTTTTATATAAAAATTTCAATTTTTTAAGGATTTTCATCGAAATTTTGATTTTTTGGGGGTGGTCACGAATTAAGGTCCTTTTGGCTCTAGGACGCATATTTAAGAAGTTATGGCCAAACTAGTATTTCGTATAAAAATTTGAATTTTTTAAGGATTTTCATCGAAATTGTGATTTTTTGGGGGTGGTCACGTATTAAGGTCCTTTTGGCTCTAGGACGCATATTTAAGGAGTTATGGCCAAAATAAGTTTTTCATATAAAAATTTCAGTTTTTTAAGGATTTTCATCGAAATTTTGATTTTTTGGGGGTGGTCACGTATTAAGGTCCTTTTGGCTCTAGGACGCATATTTAAGGAGTTATGGCCAAAATAAGTTTTTCATATAAAAATTTGAATTTATTCAGGATTTTCATCGAAATTTTGATTTTTTGGGGGTGGTCACGAATTAAGGTCCTTTT
This sequence comes from Haematobia irritans, assembly GCF_050003625.1. NCBI lineage: Eukaryota > Metazoa > Arthropoda > Insecta > Diptera > Muscidae > Haematobia > Haematobia irritans. Next base: position 154,830,241 of record NC_134400.1, on the reverse strand, counting down.
CGCTCTAGGACGCATATTTAAGGAGTTATGGCCAAAATAAGTTTTTCATATAAAAATTTCAATTTTTTAAGGATTTTCATCGAAATTTTGATTTTTTGGGGGTGGTCACGAATTAAGGTCCTTTTGGCTCTAGGACGCATATTTAAGGAGTTATGGCCAAAATAAGTTTTTCATATAAAAATTTCAATTTTCAAGGATTTTCATCGAAATTTTGATTTTTTGGGGGTGTCCACGAATTAAGGTCCTTTTGGCTCTAGGACGCATATTTAAGGAGTTATGGCCAAAATAAGTTTTTCATATAAAAATTTCAATTTTTTAAGGATTTTCATCGAAATTTTGATTTTTTGGGGGTGGTCACGAATTAAGGTCCTTTTGGCTCTAGGACGCATATTTAAGGAGTTATGGCTAAAATAAGGTTTTCATATAAAAATTTTAATTTTTCAAGGATTTTCATCGAAATTTTAATTTTTTTGGAGGTGGTCACGAATTGAGGTCCTTTTCGCTCTAGGACGCATATTTAAGGAGCTATGGCCAAAATAAGTTTTTCATATAAAAATTTCAATTTTCAAGGATTTTCATCGAAATTTCAATTTTTTGGGTGTGTTCACGAATTAAAGTTCTTTTCGCTCTAGGACGCATATTTAAGGAGTTATGGCCAAAATAAGTTTTTCATATAAAAATTTTAATTTTTCCAAGGATTTTCATCGAAATTTTAATTTTTTGGGGTTGTCACGAATTAACGTTCTTTTCGCTCTAGGACACATATTTAAGGAGTTATGGCCAAAATAAGTTTTTCATATAAAAATTTCAATTTTCAAGGATTTTCATCGAAATTTCAATTTTTTGGGGGTGGTCACGAATTAACGTTCTTTTCGCTCTAGGACGCATATTTAAGGAGTTATGGCCAAAATAAGTTTTTCATATAAAAATTTTAATTTTTCAAGGATTTTCATCGAAATTTTAATTTTTTGGGTGTGGTCACGAATTAACGGTCTTTTCGCTCTAGGACGCATATTTAAGGAGTTATGGCCAAAATAAGTTTTTCATATAAAAATTTTAATTTTTCAAGGATTTTCATCGAAATTTTAATTTTTTGGAGGTGGTCACGAATTGAGGTCCTTTTCGCTCTAGGACGCATATGTAAGGAGTTATGGCTAAAATAAGTTTTTCATATAAAAATTTAAATTTTTCAAGGATTTTCATCGAAATTTTAATGTTTCAGTGGTGGTCACGAATTAACGTTCTTTTCGCTCTAGGACGCATATTTAAGGAGTTATGGCCAAAATAAGTTTTTCATATAAAAATTTTAATTTTTCAAGGATTTTCATCGAAATTTTAATTTTTTGGAGGTGGTCACGAATTGAGGTCCTTTTCGCTCTAGGACGCATATGTAAGGAGTTACGGCTAAGTTTTTCATATAAAAAATTTAATTTTTCAAGGATTTTCATCGAAATTTTAATTTTTCAGGGGTGGTCACGAATTAACGTTCTTTTGGCTCTAGGACGCATATTTAAGGAGTTATGGCCAAAATAAGTTTTTCATATAAAAATTTAAATTTTTTAAGGATTTTCATCGAAATTTTGATTTTTTGGGGGTGGTCACGAATTAAGGTCCTTTTGGCTCTAGGACGCATATTTAAGGAGTTATGGCCAAAATAAGTTTTTCATATAAATATTTGAATTTTTTCAGGATTTTCATCGAAATTTTGATTTTTTGGGGGTGGTCACGAATTAAGGTCCTTTCGGCTCTAGGACGCATATTTAAGGAGTTATGGCCAAAATAAGTTTTTCATATAAAAATTTCAATTTTTTAAGGATTTTCATCGAAAGTTTGATTTTTTGGGGGTGGTCACGAATTAAGGTCCTTTTGGCTCTAGGACGCATATTTAAGGAGTTATGGCCAAAATAAGTTTTTCATATAAAAATTTGAATTTTTTAAGGATTTTCATCGAAATTTTGATTTTTTGGGGGTGGTCACGAATTAAGGTCCTTTTGGCTCTAGGACGCATATTTAAGGAGTTATGGCCAAAATAAGTTTTTCATATAAAAATTTGAATTTTTTAAGGATTTTCATCGAAATTTTGATTTTTTGGGGGTGGTCACGAATTAAGGTCCTTTTCGCTCTAGGACGCATATTTAAGGAGTTATGGCCAAAATAAGTTTTTCATATAAAAATTTGAATTTTTTAAGGATTTTCATCGAAATTTTGATTTTTTGGGGGTGGTCACGAATTAAGGTCCTTTTGGCTCTAGGACGCATATTTAAGGAGTTATGGCCAAAATAAGTTTTTCATATAAAAATTTTAATTTTTCAAGGATTTTCATCGAAATTTTAATTTTTTGGAGGTGGTCACGAATTGAGGTCCTTTTCGCTCTAGGACGCATATTTAAGGAGTTATGGCCAAAATAAGTTTTTCATATAAAAATTTTAATTTTTCAAGGATTTTCATCGAAATTTTAATTTTTTGGAGGTGGTCACGAATTGAGGTCCTTTTCGCTCTAGAACGCATATTTAAGGAGTTATGGCCAAAATAAATTTTTCATATAAAAATTTCAATTTTTTAAGGATTTTCATCGAAATTTTGATTTTTTGGGGGTGGTCACGAATTAAGGTCCTTTTGGCTCTAGGACGCATATTTAAGGAGTTATGGCCAAAATAAGTTTTTCATATAAAAATTTAAATTTTTTAAGGATTTTCATCGAAATTTTGATTTTTTGGGGGTGGTCACGAATTAACGTTCTTTTCGCTCTAGAACACATATTTAAGGAGTTATGGCCAAAATAAGTTTTTCATATAAAAATTTCAACTTTCAAGGATTTTCATCGAAATTTCAATTTTTTGGGGGTGGTCACGAATTAAGGTCCTTTTGGCTCTAGGACGCATATTTAAGGAGTTATGGCCAAAATAAGTTTTTCATATAAAAATTTCAATTTTTTAAGGATTTTCATCGAAATTTTGATTTTTTGGGGGTGGTCACGAATTAAGGTCATTTTGGCTCTAGGACGCATATTTAAGGAGTTATGGCCAAACTAAGTTTTTCATATAAAAATTTGAATTTTTTAAGGATTTTCATCGAAATTTTGTTTTTTTGGGGGTGGTCACGAATTAAGGTCCTTTTGGCTCTAGGACGTATATTTAAGGAGTTATGGCCAAAATAAGTTTTTTATATAAAAATTTCAATTTTTTAAGGATTTTCATCGAAATTTTGATTTTTTGGGGGTGGTCACGAATTAAGGTCCTTTTGGCTCTAGGACGCATATTTAAGAAGTTATGGCCAAACTAGTATTTCGTATAAAAATTTGAATTTTTTAAGGATTTTCATCGAAATTGTGATTTTTTGGGGGTGGTCACGTATTAAGGTCCTTTTGGCTCTAGGACGCATATTTAAGGAGTTATGGCCAAAATAAGTTTTTCATATAAAAATTTCATTTTTTTAAGGATTTTCATCGAAATTTTGATTTTTTGGGGGTGGTCACGTATTAAGGTCCTTTTGGCTCTAGGACGCATATTTAAGGAGTTATGGCCAAAATAAGTTTTTCATATAAAAATTTGAATTTATTCAGGATTTTCATCGAAATTTTGATTTTTTGGGGGTGGTCACGAATTAAGGTCCTTTTCGCTCTAGGACGCATATTTAAGGAGTTATGGCCAAAATAAGTTTTTCATATAAAAATTTCAATTTTTTAAGGATTTTCATCGAAATTTTGATTTTTTGGGGGTGGTCACGAATTAAGGTCCTTTTGGCTCTAGGACGCATATTTAAGGAGTTATGGCCAAAATAAGTTTTTCATATAAAAATTTTAATTTTTCAAGGATTTTCATCGAAATTTTAATTTTTTGGAGGTGGTCACGAATTGAGGTCCTTTTCGCTCTAGAACGCATATTTAAGGAGTTATGGCCAAAATAAGTTTTTCATATAACAATTTTAATTTTTCAAGGATTTTCATCGAAATTTTAATTTTTCAGGGGTGGTCACGAATTAACGTTCTTTTCGCTCTAGGACGCATATTTAAGGAGTTATGGCCAAAATAAGTTTTTCATATAAAAATTTCAATTTTCAAGGATTTTCATCGAAATTTTAATTTTTTGGAGGTGGTCACGAATTGAGGTCCTTTTCGCTCTAGGACGCATATTTAAGGAGTTATGGCCAAAATAAGTTTTTCATATAAAAATTTCAATTTTCAAGGATTTTCATCGAAATTTTGATTTTTTGGGGGTGTCCACGAATTAAGGTCCTTTTGGCTCTAGGACGCATATTTAAGGAGTTATGGCCAAAATAAGTTTTTCATATAAAAATTTCAATTTTTTAAGGATTTTCATCGAAATTTTGATTTTTTGGGGGTGGTCACGAATTAAGGTCCTTTTGGCTCTAGGACGCATATTTAAGGAGTTATGGCTAAAATAAGGTTTTCATATAAAAATTTTAATTTTTCAAGGATTTTCATCGAAATTTTAATTTTTTTGGAGGTGGTCACGAATTGAGGTCCTTTTCGCTCTAGGACGCATATTTAAGGAGCTATGGCCAAAATAAGTTTTTCATATAAAAATTTCAATTTTCAAGGATTTTCATCGAAATTTCAATTTTTTGGGTGTGTTCACGAATTAAAGTTCTTTTCGCTCTAGGACGCATATTTAAGGAGTTATGGCCAAAATAAGTTTTTCATATAAAAATTTTAATTTTTCCAAGGATTTTCATCGAAATTTTAATTTTTTGGGGTGGTCACGAATTAACGTTCTTTTCGCTCTAGAACACATATTTAAGGAGTTATGGCCAAAATAAGTTTTTCATATAAAAATTTTCAATTTTCAAGGATTTTCATCGAAATTTCAATTTTTTGGGGGTGGTCACGAATTAACGTTCTTTTCGCTCTAGGACGCATATTTAAGGAGTTATGGCCAAAATAAGTTTTTCATATAAAAATTTTAATTTTTCAAGGATTTTCATCGAAATTTTAATTTTTTGGGTGTGGTCACGAATTGAGGTCCTTTTCGCTCTAGGACGCATATTTAAGGAGTTATGGCCAAAATAACTTTTTCATATAAAAATTTAAATTTTTCAAGGTTTTTCATCGAAATTTTAATGTTTCAGGGGTGGTCACGAATTAACGTTCTTTTCGCTCTAGGACGCATATTTAAGGAGTTATGGCCAAAATAAGTTTTTTCATATAAAAATTTTAATTTTTCCAAGGATTTTCATCGAAATTTTAATTTTTTGGGGTGGTCACGAATTAACGTTCTTTTCGCTCTAGGACACATATTTAAGGAGTTATGGCCAAAATAAGTTTTTCATATAAAAATTTTAATTTTCAAGGATTTTCATCGAAATTTAAATTTTTTGGGGGTCTTCACGAATTAAAGTTCTTTTCGCTCTAGGACGCATATTTAAGGAGTTATGGCCAAAATAAGTTTTTCATATAAAAATTTTAATTTTTCCAAGGATTTTCATCGAAATTTTAATTTTTTGGGGTTGTCACGAATTAACGTTCTTTTCGCTCTAGGACACATATTTAAGGAGTTATGGCCAAAATAAGTTTTTCATATAAAAATTTCAATTTTCAAGGATTTTCATCGAAATTTCAATTTTTTGGGGGTGGTCACGAATTAACGTTCTTTTCGCTCTAGGACGCATATTTAAGGAGTTATGGCCAAAATAAGTTTTTCATATAAAAATTTTAATTTTTCAAGGATTTTCATCGAAATTTTAATTTTTTGGGTGTGGTCACGAATTAACGGTCTTTTCGCTCTAGGACGCATATTTAAGGAGTTATGGCCAAAATAAGTTTTTCATATAAAAATTTTAATTTTTCAAGGATTTTCATCGAAATTTTAATTTTTTGGAGGTGGTCACGAATTGAGGTCCTTTTCGCTCTAGGACGCATATGTAAGGAGTTATGGCTAAAATAAGTTTTTCATATAAAAATTTAAATTTATCAAGGATTTTCATCGAAATTTTAATGTTTCAGGGGTGGTCACGAATTAACGTTCTTTTCGCTCTAGGACGCATATTTAAGGAGTTATGGCCAAAATAAGTTTTTCATATAAAAATTTTAATTTTTCAAGGATTTTCATCGAAATTTTAATTTTTTGGAGGTGGTCACGAATTGAGGTCCTTTTCGCTCTAGGACCATATGTAAGGAGTTATGGCTAAGTTTTTCATATAAAAAATTTAATTTTTCAAGGATTTTCATCGAAATTTTAATTTTTCAGGGGTGGTCACGAATTAACGTTCTTTTGGCTCTAGGACGCATATTTAAGGAGTTATGGCCAAAATAAGTTTTTCATATAAAAATTTCAATTTTTTAAGGATTTTCATCGAAATTTTGATTTTTTGGGGGTGGTCACGAATTAAGGTCCTTTTGGCTCTAGGACGCATATTTAAGGAGTTATGGCCAAAATAAGTTTTTCATATAAATATTTGAATTTTTTCAGGATTTTCATCGAAATTTTGATTTTTTGGGGGTGGTCACGAATTAAGGTCCTTTTGGCTCTAGGACGCATATTTAAGGAGTTATGGCCAAAATAAGTTTTTCATATAAAAATTTCAATTTTTTAAGGATTTTCATCGAAAGTTTGATTTTTTGGGGGTGGTCACGAATTAAGGTCCTTTTGGCTCTAGGACGCATATTTAAGGAGTTATGGCCAAAATAAGTTTTTCATATAAAAATTTGAATTTTTTAAGGATTTTCATCGAAATTTTGATTTTTTGGGGGTGGTCACGAATTAAGGTCCTTTTGGCTCTAGGACGCATATTTAAGGAGTTATGGCCAAAATAAGTTTTTCATATAAAAATTTCAATTTTTTAAGGATTTTCATCGAAAGTTTGATTTTTTGGGGGTAGTCACGAATTAAGGTCCTTTTGGCTCTAGGACGCATATTTAAGGAGTTATGGCCAAAATAAGTTTTTTATATAAAAATTTCAATTTTTTAAGGATTTTCATCGAAATTTTGATTTTTTGGGGGTGGTCACGAATTAAGGTCCTTTTGGCTCTAGGACGCATATTTAAGGAGTTATGGCCAAAATAAGTTTTTCATATAAAAATTTGAATTTTTTAAGGATTTTCATCGAAATTTTGATTTTTTGGGGGTGGTCACGAATTAAGGTCCTTTTCGCTCTAGGACGCATATTTAAGGAGTTATGGCCAAAATAAGTTTTTCATATAAAAATTTGAATTTTTTAAGGATTTTCATCGAAATTTTGATTTTTTGGGGGTGGTCACGAATTAAGGTCCTTTTGGCTCTAGGACGCATATTTAAGGAGTTATGGCCAAAATAAGTTTTTCATATAAAAATTTTAATTTTTCAAGGATTTTCATCGAAATTTTAATTTAAGGATTTTCATCGAAAGTTTGATTTTTTGGGGGTGGTCACGAATTAAGGTCCTTTTGGCTCTAGGACGCATATTTAAGGAGTTATGGCCAAAATAAGTTTTTCATATAAAAATTTGAATTTTTTAAGGATTTTCATCGAAATTTTGATTTTTTGGGGGTGGTCACGAATTAAGGTCCTTTTGGCTCTAGGACGCATATTTAAGGAGTTATGGCCAAAATAAGTTTTTCATATAAAAATTTCAATTTTTTAAGGATTTTCATCGAAAGTTTGATTTTTTGGGGGTGGTCACGAATTAAGGTCCTTTTGGCTCTAGGACGCATATTTAAGGAGTTATGGCCAAAATAAGTTTTTCATATAAAAATTTGAATTTTTTAAGGATTTTCATCGAAATTTTGATTTTTTGGGGGTGGTCACGAATTAAGGTCCTTTTGGCTCTAGGACGCATATTTAAGGAGTTATGGCCAAAATAAGTTTTTTATATAAAAATTTCAATTTTTTAAGGATTTTCATCGAAATTTTGATTTTTTGGGGGTGGTCACGAATTAAGGTCCTTTTGGCTCTAGGACGCATATTTAAGGAGTTATGGCCAAAATAAGTTTTTCATATAAAAATTTGAATTTTTTAAGGATTTTCATCGAAATTTTGATTTTTTGGGGGTGGTCACGAATTAAGGTCCTTTTCGCTCTAGGACGCATATTTAAGGAGTTATGGCCAAAATAAGTTTTTCATATAAAAATTTGAATTTTTTAAGGATTTTCATCGAAATTTTGATTTTTTGGGGGTGGTCACGAATTAAGGTCCTTTTGGCTCTAGGACGCATATTTAAGGAGTTATGGCCAAAATAAGTTTTTCATATAAAAATTTTAATTTTTCAAGGATTTTCATCGAAATTTTAATTTTTTGGAGGTGGTCACGAATTGAGGTCCTTTTCGCTCTAGGACGCATATTTAAGGAGTTATGGCCAAAATAAGTTTTTCATATAAAAATTTTAATTTTTCAAGGATTTTCATCGCAATTTTAATTTTTTGGAGGTGGTCACGAATTGAGGTCCTTTTCGCTCTAGGACGCATATGTAAGGAGTTATAGCTATAATAAGTTTTTCATATGAAAATTTCAATTTTTTAAGGATTTTCATCGAAATTTTGATTTTTTGGGGGTGGTCACGAATTAAGGTCCTTTTGGCTCTAGAACGCATATTTAAGGAGTTATGGCCAAAATAAGTTTTTCAGGATTTTCATCGAAATTTTGATTTTTTGGGGGTGGTCACGAATTAAGGTCCTTTTGGCTCTAGGACGCATATTTAAGGAGTTATGGCCAAAATAAGTTTTTCATATAAAAATTTAAATTTTTAAGGATTTTCATCGAAATTTTGATTTTTTGGGGGTGGTCACGAATTAAGGTCCTTTTGGCTCTAGGACGCATATTTAAGGAGTTATGGCCAAAATAAGTTTTTCATATAAAAATTTCAATTTTTTAAGGATTTTCATCGAAATTTTGATTTTTTGGGGGTGGTCACGAATTAAGGTCCTTTTGGCTCTAGGACGCATATTTAAGGAGTTATGGCCAAAATAAGTTTTTCATATAAAAATTTAAATTTTTTAAGGATTTTCATCTAAATTTTGATTTTTTGGGGGTGGTCACGAATTAACGTTCTTTTCGCTCTAGAACACATATTTAAGGAGTTATGGCCAAAATAAGTTTTTCATATAAAAATTTCAACTTTCAAGGATTTTCATCGAAATTTCAATTTTTTGGGGGTGGTCACGAATTAAGGTCCTTTTGGCTCTAGGACGCATATTTAAGGAGTTATGGCCAAAATAAGTTTTTCATATAAAAATTTCAATTTTTTAAGGATTTTCATCGAAATTTTGATTTTTTGGGGGTGGTCACGAATTAAGGTCATTTTGGCTCTAGGACGCATATTTAAGGAGTTATGGCCAAACTAAGTTTTTCATATAAAAATTTGAATTTTTTAAGGATTTTCATCGAAATTTTGTTTTTTTGGGGGTGGTCACGAATTAAGGTCCTTTTGGCTCTAGGACGCATATTTAAGAAGTTATGGCCAAAATAAGTTTTTCATATAAAAATTTGAATTTTTTAAGGATTTTCATCGAAATTTTGATTTTTTGGGGGTGGTCACGAATTAAGGTCCTTTTGGCTCTAGGACGTGTATTTAAGGAGTTATGGCCAAAATAAGTTTTTTATATAAAAATTTCAATTTTTTAAGGATTTTCATCGAAATTTTGATTTTTTGGGGGTGGTCACGAATTAAGGTCCTTTTGGCTCTAGGACGCATATTTAAGAAGTTATGGCCAAACTAGTATTTCGTATAAAAATTTGAATTTTTTAAGGATTTTCATCGAAATTGTGATTTTTTGGGGGTGGTCACGTATTAAGGTCCTTTTGGCTCTAGGACGCATATTTAAGGAGTTATGGCCAAAATAAGTTTTTCATATAAAAATTTCATTTTTTTAAGGATTTTCATCGAAATTTTCATTTTTTGGGGGTGGTCACGTATTAAGGTCCTTTTGGCTCTAGGACGCATATTTAAGGAGTTATGGCCACAATATGTTTTTCATATAAAAATTTGAATTTATTCAGGATTTTCATCGAAATTTTGATTTTTTGGGGGTGGTCACGAATTAAGGTCCTTTTCGCTCTAGGACGCATATTTAAGGAGTTATGGCCAAAATAAGTTTTTCATATAAAAATTTCAATTTTTTAAGGATTTTCATCGAAATTTTGATTTTTTGGGGGTGGTCACGAATTAAGGTCCTTTTGGCTCTAGGACGCATATTTAAGGAGTTATGGCCAAAATAAGTTTTTCATATAAAAATTTTAATTTTTCAAGGATTTTCATCGAAATTTTAATTTTTTGGAGGTGGTCACGAATTGAGGTCCTTTTCGCTCTAGAACGCATATTTAAGGAGTTATGGCCAAAATAAGTTTTTCATATAACAATTTTAATTTTTCAAGGATTTTCATCGAAATTTTAATTTTTCAGGGGTGGTCACGAATTAACGTTCTTTTCGCTCTAGGACGCATATTTAAGGAGTTATGGCCAAAATAAGTTTTTCATATAAAAATTTCAATTTTCAAGGATTTTCATCGAAATTTTAATTTTTTGGAGGTGGTCACGAATTGAGGTCCTTTTCGCTCTAGGACGCATATTTAAGGAGTTATGGCCAAAATAAGTTTTTCATATAAAAATTTCAATTTTCAAGGATTTTCATCGAAATTTTGATTTTTTGGGGGTGTCCACGAATTAAGGTCCTTTTGGCTCTAGGACGCATATTTAAGGAGTTATGGCCAAAATAAGTTTTTCATATAAATATTTGAATTTTTTCAGGATTTTCATCGAAATTTTGATTTTTTGGGGGTGGTCACGAATTAAGGTCCTTTTGGCTCTAGGACGCATATTTAAGGAGTTATGGCCAAAATAAGTTTTTCATATAAATATTTGAATTTTTTCAGGATTTTCATCGAAATTTTGATTTTTTGGGGGTGGTCACGAATTAAGGTCCTTTTGGCTCTAGGACGCATATTTAAGGAGTTATGGCCAAAATAAGTTTTTCATATAAAAATTTCAATTTTTTAAGGATTTTCATCGAAAGTTTGTTTTTTGGGGGTGGTCACGAATTAAGGTCCTTTTGGCTCTAGGACGCATATTTAAGGAGTTATGGCCAAAATAAGTTTTTCATATAAAAATTTGAATTTTTTAAGGATTTTCATCGAAATTTTGATTTTTTGGGGGTGGTCACGAATTAAGGTCCTTTTGGCTCTAGGACGCATATTTAAGGAGTTATGGCCAAAATAAGTTTTTCATATAAAAATTTCAATTTTTTAAGGATTTTCATCGAAAGTTTGATTTTTTGGGGGTAGTCACGAATTAAGGTCCTTTTGGCTCTAGGACGCATATTTAAGGAGTTATGGCCAAAATAAGTTTTTTATATAAAAATTTCAATTTTTTAAGGATTTTCATCGAAATTTTGATTTTTTGGGGGTGGTCACGAATTAAGGTCCTTTTGGCTCTAGGACGCATATTTAAGGAGTTATGGCCAAAATAAGTTTTTCATATAAAAATTTGAATTTTTTAAGGATTTTCATCGAAATTTTGATTTTTTGGGGGTGGTCACGAATTAAGGTCCTTTTCGCTCTAGGACGCATATTTAAGGAGTTATGGCCAAAATAAGTTTTTCATATAAAAATTTGAATTTTTTAAGGATTTTCATCGAAATTTTGATTTTTTGGGGGTGGTCACGAATTAAGGTCCTTTTGGCTCTAGGACGCATATTTAAGGAGTTATGGCCAAAATAAGTTTTTCATATAAAAATTTTAATTTTTCAAGGATTTTCATCGAAATTTTAATTTAAGGATTTTCATCGAAAGTTTGATTTTTTGGGGGTGGTCACGAATTAAGGTCCTTTTGGCTCTAGGACGCATATTTAAGGAGTTATGGCCAAAATAAGTTTTTCATATAAAAATTTGAATTTTTTAAGGATTTTCATCGAAATTTTGATTTTTTGGGGGTGGTCACGAATTAAGGTCCTTTTGGCTCTAGGACGCATATTTAAGGAGTTATGGCCAAAATAAGTTTTTCATATAAAAATTTCAATTTTTTAAGGATTTTCATCGAAAGTTTGATTTTTTGGGGGTGGTCACGAATTAAGGTCCTTTTGGCTCTAGGACGCATATTTAAGGAGTTATGGCCAAAATAAGTTTTTCATATAAAAATTTGAATTTTTTAAGGATTTTCATCGAAATTTTGATTTTTTGGGGGTGGTCACGAATTAAGGTCCTTTTGGCTCTAGGACGCATATTTAAGGAGTTATGGCCAAAATAAGTTTTTTATATAAAAATTTCAATTTTTTAAGGATTTTCATCGAAATTTTGATTTTTTGGGGGTGGTCACGAATTAAGGTCCTTTTGGCTCTAGGACGCATATTTAAGGAGTTATGGCCAAAATAAGTTTTTCATATAAAAATTTGAATTTTTTAAGGATTTTCATCGAAATTTTGATTTTTTGGGGGTGGTCACGAATTAAGGTCCTTTTCGCTCTAGGACGCATATTTAAGGAGTTATGGCCAAAATAAGTTTTTCATATAAAAATTTGAATTTTTTAAGGATTTTCATCGAAATTTTGATTTTTTGGGGGTGGTCACGAATTAAGGTCCTTTTGGCTCTAGGACGCATATTTAAGGAGTTATGGCCAAAATAAGTTTTTCATATAAAAATTTTAATTTTTCAAGGATTTTCATCGAAATTTTAATTTTTTGGAGGTGGTCACGAATTGAGGTCCTTTTCGCTCTAGGACGCATATTTAAGGAGTTATGGCCAAAATAAGTTTTTCATATAAAAATTTTAATTTTTCAAGGATTTTCATCGCAATTTTAATTTTTTGGAGGTGGTCACGAATTGAGGTCCTTTTCGCTCTAGGACGCATATGTAAGGAGTTATAGCTATAATAAGTTTTTCATATGAAAATTTCAATTTTTTAAGGATTTTCATCGAAATTTTGATTTTTTGGGGGTGGTCACGAATTAAGGTCCTTTTGGCTCTAGAACGCATATTTAAGGAGTTATGGCCAAAATAAGTTTTTCAGGATTTTCATCGAAATTTTGATTTTTTGGGGGTGGTCACGAATTAAGGTCCTTTTGGCTCTAGGACGCATATTTAAGGAGTTATGGCCAAAATAAGTTTTTCATATAAAAATTTAAATTTTTAAGGATTTTCATCGAAATTTTGATTTTTTGGGGGTGGTCACGAATTAAGGTCCTTTTGGCTCTAGGACGCATATTTAAGGAGTTATGGCCAAAATAAGTTTTTCATATAAAAATTTCAATTTTTTAAGGATTTTCATCGAAATTTTGATTTTTTGGGGGTGGTCACGAATTAAGGTCCTTTTGGCTCTAGGACGCATATTTAAGGAGTTATGGCCAAAATAAGTTTTTCATATAAAAATTTAAATTTTTTAAGGATTTTCATCTAAATTTTGATTTTTTGGGGGTGGTCACGAATTAACGTTCTTTTCGCTCTAGAACACATATTTAAGGAGTTATGGCCAAAATAAGTTTTTCATATAAAAATTTCAACTTTCAAGGATTTTCATCGAAATTTCAATTTTTTGGGGGTGGTCACGAATTAAGGTCCTTTTGGCTCTAGGACGCATATTTAAGGAGTTATGGCCAAAATAAGTTTTTCATATAAAAATTTCAATTTTTTAAGGATTTTCATCGAAATTTTGATTTTTTGGGGGTGGTCACGAATTAAGGTCCTTTTGGCTCTAGGACGCATATTTAAGGAGTTATGGCCAAAATAAGTTTTTCATATAAAAATTTCAATTTTTTAAGGATTTTCATCGAAATTTTGATTTTTTGGGGGTGGTCACGAATTAAGGTCCTTTTGGCTCTAGGACGCATATTTAAGGAGTTATGGCCAAAATAAGTTTTTCATATAAAAATTTAAATTTTTTAAGGATTTTCATCTAAATTTTGATTTTTTGGGGGTGGTCACGAATTAACGTTCTTTTCGCTCTAGAACACATATTTAAGGAGTTATGGCCAAAATAAGTTTTTCATATAAAAATTTCAACTTTCAAGGATTTTCATCGAAATTTCAATTTTTTGGGGGTGGTCACGAATTAAGGTCCTTTTGGCTCTAGGACGCATATTTAAGGAGTTATGGCCAAAATAAGTTTTTCATATAAAAATTTCAATTTTTTAAGGATTTTCATCGAAATTTTGATTTTTTGGGGGTGGTCACGAATTAAGGTCATTTTGGCTCTAGGACGCATATTTAAGGAGTTATGGCCAAACTAAGTTTTTCATATAAAAATTTGAATTTTTTAAGGATTTTCATCGAAATTTTGTTTTTTTGGGGGTGGTCACGAATTAAGGTCCTTTTGGCTCTAGGACGCATATTTAAGAAGTTATGGCCAAAATAAGTTTTTCATATAAAAATTTGAATTTTTTAAGGATTTTCATCGAAATTTTGATTTTTTGGGGGTGGTCACGAATTAAGGTCCTTTTGGCTCTAGGACGTGTATTTAAGGAGTTATGGCCAAAATAAGTTTTTTATATAAAAATTTCAATTTTTTAAGGATTTTCATCGAAATTTTGATTTTTTGGGGGTGGTCACGAATTAAGGTCCTTTTGGCTCTAGGACGCATATTTAAGAAGTTATGGCCAAACTAGTATTTCGTATAAAAATTTGAATTTTTTAAGGATTTTCATCGAAATTGTGATTTTTTGGGGGTGGTCACGTATTAAGGTCCTTTTGGCTCTAGGACGCATATTTAAGGAGTTATGGCCAAAATAAGTTTTTCATATAAAAATTTCATTTTTTTAAGGATTTTCATCGAAATTTTCATTTTTTGGGGGTGGTCACGTATTAAGGTCCTTTTGGCTCTAGGACGCATATTTAAGGAGTTATGGCCACAATATGTTTTTCATATAAAAATTTGAATTTATTCAGGATTTTCATCGAAATTTTGATTTTTTGGGGGTGGTCACGAATTAAGGTCCTTTTCGCTCTAGGACGCATATTTAAGGAGTTATGGCCAAAATAAGTTTTTCATATAAAAATTTCAATTTTTTAAGGATTTTCATCGAAATTTTGATTTTTTGGGGGTGGTCACGAATTAAGGTCCTTTTGGCTCTAGGACGCATATTTAAGGAGTTATGGCCAAAATAAGTTTTTCATATAAAAATTTTAATTTTTCAAGGATTTTCATCGAAATTTTAATTTTTTGGAGGTGGTCACGAATTGAGGTCCTTTTCGCTCTAGAACGCATATTTAAGGAGTTATGGCCAAAATAAGTTTTTCATATAACAATTTTAATTTTTCAAGGATTTTCATCGAAATTTTAATTTTTCAGGGGTGGTCACGAATTAACGTTCTTTTCGCTCTAGGACGCATATTTAAGGAGTTATGGCCAAAATAAGTTTTTCATATAAAAATTTCAATTTTCAAGGATTTTCATCGAAATTTTAATTTTTTGGAGGTGGTCACGAATTGAGGTCCTTTTCGCTCTAGGACGCATATTTAAGGAGTTATGGCCAAAATAAGTTTTTCATATAAAAATTTCAATTTTCAAGGATTTTCATCGAAATTTTGATTTTTTGGGGGTGTCCACGAATTAAGGTCCTTTTGGCTCTAGGACGCATATTTAAGGAGTTATGGCCAAAATAAGTTTTTCATATAAAAATTTCATTTTTTTAAGGATTTTCATCGAAATTTTGATTTTTTGGGGGTGGTCACGAATTAAGGTCCTTTTGGCTCTAGGACGCATATTTAAGGAGTTATGGCTAAAATAAGGTTTTCATATAAAAATTTTAATTTTTCAAGGATTTTCATCGAAATTTTAATTTTTTTGGAGGTGGTCACGAATTGAGGTCCTTTTCGCTCTAGGACGCATATTTAAGGAGCTATGGCCAAAATAAGTTTTTCATATAAAAATTTCAATTTTCAAGGATTTTCATCGAAATTTCAATTTTTTGGGTGTGTTCACGAATTAAAGTTCTTTTCGCTCTAGGACGCATATTTAAGGAGTTATGGCCAAAATAAGTTTTTCATATAAAAATTTTAATTTTTCCAAGGATTTTCATCGAAATTTTAATTTTTTGGGGTGGTCACGAATTAACGTTCTTTTCGCTCTAGAACACATATTTAAGGAGTTATGGCCAAAATAAGTTTTTCATATAAAAATTTTCAATTTTCAAGGATTTTCATCGAAATTTAAATTTTTTGGGGGTGGTCACGAATTAACGTTCTTTTCGCTCTAGGACGCATATTTAAGGAGTTATGGCCAAAATAAGTTTTTCATATAAAAATTTTAATTTTTCAAGGATTTTCATCGAAATTTTAATTTTTTGGGTGTGGTCACGAATTGAGGTCCTTTTCGCTCTAGGACGCATATTTAAGGAGTTATGGCCAAAATAACTTTTTCATATAAAAATTTAAATTTTTCAAGGATTTTCATCGAAATTTTAATTTTTTGGGGTGGTCACGAAGTAACGTTCTTTTCGCTCTAGGACACATATTTAAGGAGTTATGGCCAAAATAAGTTTTTCATATAAAAATTTTAATTTTCAAGGATTTTCATCGAAATTTCAATTTTTTGGGGGTCTTCACGAATTAAAGTTCTTTTCGCTCTAGGACGCATATTTAAGGAGTTATGGCCAAAATAAGTTTTTCATATAAAAATTTTAATTTTTCCAAGGATTTTCATCGAAATTTTAATTTTTTGGGGTTGTCACGAATTAACGTTCTTTTCGCTCTAGGACACATATTTAAGGAGTTATGGCCAAAATAAGTTTTTCATATAAAAATTTTAATTTTTCAAGGATTTTCATCGAAATTTCAATTTTTTGGGGGTGGTCACGAATTAACGTTCTTTTCGCTCTAGGACGCATATTTAAGGAGTTATGGCCAAAATAAGTTTTTCATATAAAAATTTTAATTTTTCAAGGATTTTCATCGAAATTTTAATTTTTTGGAGGTGGTCACGAATTGAGGTCCTTTTCGCTCTAGGACGCACATGTAAGGAGTTATGGCTAAAATAAGTTTTTCATATAAAAATTTAAATTTTTCAAGGATTTTCATCGAAATTTTAATGTTTCAGGGGTGGTCACGAATTAACGTTCTTTTCGCTCTAGGACGCATATTTAAGGAGTTATGGCCAAAATAAGTTTTTCATATAAAAATTTTAATTTTTCAAGGATTTTCATCGAAATATTAATTTTTCAGGGGTGGTCACGAATTAACGTTCTTTTGGCTTAGGACGCATATTTAAGGAGTTATGGCCAAAATAAGTTTTTCATATAAAAATTTCAATTTTTTAAGGATTTTCATCGAAATTTTGATTTTTTGGGGGTGGTCACGAATTAAGGTCCTTTTGGCTCTAGGACGCATATTTAAGGAGTTATGGCCAAAATAAGTTTTTCATATAAAAATTTCAATTTTTTAAGGATTTTCATCGAAAGTTTGATTTTTTGGGGGTGGTCACGAATTAAGGTCCTTTTGGCTCTAGGACGCATATTTAAGGAGTTATGGCCAAAATAAGTTTTTCATATAAAAATTTGAATTTTTTAAGGATTTTCATCGAAATTTTGATTTTTTGGGGGTGGTCACGAATTAAGGTCCTTTTGGCTCTAGGACGCATATTTAAGGAGTTATGGCCAAAATAAGTTTTTCATATAAAAATTTGAATTTTTTAAGGATTTTCATCGAAATTTTGATTTTTTGGGGGGTGGTCACGAATTAAGGTCCTTTTCGCTCTAGGACGCATATTTAAGGAGTTATGGCCAAAATAAGTTTTTCATATAAAAATTTGAATTTTTTAAGGATTTTCATCGAAATTTTGATTTTTTGGGGGTGGTCACGAATTAAGGTCCTTTTGGCTCTAGGACGCATATTTAAGGAGTTATGGCCAAAATAAGTTTTTCATATAAAAATTTTAATTGTTCAAGGATTTTCATCGAAATTTTAATTTTTTGGAGGTGGTCAGGAATTGAGGTCCTTTTCGCTCTAGGACGCATATTTAAGGAGTTATGGCCAAAATAAGTTTTTCATATAAAAATTTTAATTTTTCAAGGATTTTCATCGAAATTTTAATTTTTTGGAGGTGGTCACGAATTGAGGTCCTTTTCGCTCTAGGACGCATATGTAAGGAGTTATAGCTATAATAAGTTTTTCATATGAAAATTTCAATTTTTTAAGGATTTTCATCGAAATTTTGATTTTTTGGGGGTGGTCACGAATTAAGGTCCTTTTGGCTCTAGAACGCATATTTAAGGAGTTATGGCCAAAATAAGTTTTTCAGGATTTTCATCGAAATTTTGATTTTTTGGGGGTGGTCACGAATTAACGTTCTTTTGGCTCTAGGACGCATATTTAAGGAGTTATGGCCAAAATAAGTTTTTCATATAAAAATTTCAATTTTTTAAGGATTTTCATCGAAATTTTGAATTTTTGGGGGTGGTCACGAATTAAGGTCCTTTTGGCTCTAGGACGCATATTTAAGGAGTTATGGCCAAAATAAGTTTTTCATATAAAAATTTCAATTTTTTAAGGATTTTCATCGAAATTTTGAATTTTTGGGGGTGGTCACGAATTAAGGTCCTTTTGGCTCTAGGACGCATATTTAAGGAGTTATGGCCAAAATAAGTTTTTCATATAAATATTTGAATTTTTTCAGGATTTTCATCGAAATTTTGATTTTTTGGGGGTGGTCACGAATTAAGGTCCTTTTGGCTCTAGGACGCATATTTAAGGAGTTATGGCCAAAATAAGTTTTTCGTATAAAAATTTCAATTTTTTAAGGATTTTCATCGAAAGTTTGATTTTTTGGGGGTGGTCACGAATTAAGGTCCTTTTGGCTCTAGGACGCATATTTAAGGAGTTATGGCCAAAATAAGTTTTTCATATAAAAATTTAAATTTTTTAAGGATTTTCATCGAAATTTTGATTTTTTGGGGGTGGTCACGAATTAACGTTCTTTTCGCTCTAGAACACATATTTAAGGAGTTATGGCCAAAATAAGTTTTTCATATAAAAATTTCAACTTTCAAGGATTTTCATCGAAATTTCAATTTTTTGGGGGTGGTCACGAATTAAGGTCCTTTTGGCTCTAGGACGCATATTTAAGGAGTTATGGCCAAAATAAGTTTTTCATATAAAAATTTCAATTTTTTAAGGATTTTCATCGAAATTTTGATTTTTTGGGGGTGGTCACGAATTAAGGTCATTTTGGCTCTAGGACGCATATTTAAGGAGTTATGGCCAAACTAAGTTTTTCATATAAAAATTTGAATTTTTTAAGGATTTTCATCGAAATTTTGTTTTTTTGGGGGTGGTCACGAATTAAGGTCCTTTTGGCTCTAGGACGCATATTTAAGAAGTTATGGCCAAAATAAGTTTTTCATATAAAAATTTGAATTTTTTAAGGATTTTCATCGAAATTTTGATTTTTTGGGGGTGGTCACGAATTAAGGTCCTTTTGGCTCTAGGACGTATATTTAAGGAGTTATGGCCAAAATAAGTTTTTTATATAAAAATTTCAATTTTTTAAGGATTTTCATCGAAATTTTGATTTTTTGGGGGTGGTCACGAATTAAGGTCCTTTTGGCTCTAGGACGCATATTTAAGAAGATATGGCCAAACTAGTATTTCGTATAAAAATTTGAATTTTTTAAGGATTTTCATCGAAATTGTGATTTTTTGGGGGTGGTCACGTATTAAGGTCCTTTTGGCTCTAGGACGCATATTTAAGGAGTTATGGCCAAAATAAGTTTTTCATATAAAAATTTCATTTTTTTTAAGGATTTTCATCGAAATTTTGATTTTTTGGGGGTGGTCACGTATTAAGGTCCTTTTGGCTCTAGGACGCATATTTAAGGAGTTATGGCCAAAATAAGTTTTTCATATAAAAATTTGAATTTATTCAGGATTTTCATCGAAATTTTGATTTTTTGGGGGTGGTCACGAATTAAGGTCCTTTTCGCTCTAGGACGCATATTTAAGGAGTTATGGCCAAAATAAGTTTTTCATATAAAAATTTCAATTTTTTAAGGATTTTCATCGAAATTTTGATTTTTTGGGGGTGGTCACGAATTAAGGTCCTTTTGGCTCTAGGACGCATATTTAAGGAGTTATGGCCAAAATAAGTTTTTCATATAAAAATTTTAATTTTTCAAGGATTTTCATCGAAATTTTAATTTTTTGGAGGTGGTCACGAATTGAGGTCCTTTTCGCTCTAGAACGCATATTTAAGGAGTTATGGCCAAAATAAGTTTTTCATATAACAATTTTAATTTTTCAAGGATTTTCATCGAAATTTTAATTTTTCAGGGGTGGTCACGAATTAACGTTCTTTTCGCTCTAGGACGCATATTTAAGGAGTTATGGCCAAAATAAGTTTTTCATATAAAAATTTCAATTTTCAAGGATTTTCATCGAAATTTTAATTTTTTGGAGGTGGTCACGAATTGAGGTCCTTTTCGCTCTAGGACGCATATTTAAGGAGTTATGGCCAAAAGAAGTTTTTCATATAAAAATTTCAATTTTCAAGGATTTTCATCGAAATTTTGATTTTTTGGGGGTGTCCACGAATTAAGGTCCTTTTGGCTCTAGGACGCATATTTAAGGAGTTATGGCTAAAATAAGGTTTTCATATAAAAATTTTAATTTTTCAAGGATTTTCATCGAAATTTTAATTTTTTTGGAGGTGGTCACGAATTGAGGTCCTTTTCGCTCTAGGACGCATATTTAAGGAGCTATGGCCAAAATAAGTTTTTCATATAAAAATTTCAATTTTTTAAGGATTTTCATCGAAATTTTGATTTTTTGGGGGTGGTCACGAATTAAGGTCCTTTTGGCTCTAGGACGCATATTTAAGGAGTTATGGCTAAAATAAGGTTTTCATATAAAAATTTTAATTTTTCAAGGATTTTCATCGAAATTTTAATTTTTTTGGAGGTGGTCACGAATTGAGGTCCTTTTCGCTCTAGGACGCATATTTAAGGAGTTATGGCCAAAATAAGTTTTTCATATAAAAATTTTAATTTTTCCAAGGATTTTCATCGAAATTTTAATTTTTTGGGGTGGTCACGAATTAACGTTCTTTTCGCTCTAGAACACATATTTAAGGAGTTATGGCCAAAATAAGTTTTTCATATAAAAATTTTCAATTTTCAAGGATTTTCATCGAAATTTCAATTTTTTGGGGGTGGTCACGAATTAACGTTCTTTTCGCTCTAGGACGCATATTTAAGGAGTTATGGCCAAAATAAGTTTTTCATATAAAAATTTTAATTTTTCAAGGATTTTCATCGAAATTTAAATTTTTTGGGTGTGGTCACGAATTGAGGTCCTTTTCGCTCTAGGACGCATATTTAAGGAGTTATGGCCAAAATAACTTTTTTATATAAAAATTTAAATTTTTCAAGGATTTTCATCGAAATTTTAATGTTTCAGGGGTGGTCACGAATTAACGTTCTTTTCGCTCTAGGACGCATATTTAAGGAGTTATGGCCAAAATAAGTTTTTCATATAAAAATTTTAATTTTTCCAAGGATTTTCATCGAAATTTTAATTTTTTGGGGTGGTCACGAATTAACGTTCTTTTCGCTCTAGGACACATATTTAAGGAGTTATGGCCAAAATAAGTTTTTCATATAAAAATTTTAATTTTCAAGGATTTTCATCGAAATTTCAATTTTTTGGGGGTCTTCACGAATTAAAGTTCTTTTCGCTCTAGGACGCATATTTAAGGAGTTATGGCCAAAATAAGTTTTTCATATAAAAATTTTAATTTTTCCAAGGATTTTCATCGAAATTTTAATTTTTTGGGGTTGTCACGAATTAACGTTCTTTTCGCTCTAGGACACATATTTAAGGAGTTATGGCCAAAATAAGTTTTTCATATAAAAATTTCAATTTTCAAGGATTTTCATCGAAATTTCAATTTTTTGGGGGTGGTCACGAATTAACGTTCTTTTCGCTCTAGGACGCATATTTAAGGAGTTATGGCCAAAATAAGTTTTTCATATAAAAATTTTAATTTTTCAAGGATTTTCATCGAAATTTTAATTTTTTGGGTGTGGTCACGAATTAACGGTCTTTTCGCTCTAGGACGCATATTTAAGGAGTTATGGCCAAAATAAGTTTTTCATATAAAAATTTTAATTTTTCAAGGATTTTCATCGAAATTTTAATTTTTTGGAGGTGGTCACGAATTGAGGTCCTTTTCGCTCTAGGACGCATATGTAAGGAGTTATGGCTAAAATAAGTTTTTCATATAAAAATTTAAATTTTTCAAGGATTTTCATCGAAATTTTAATGTTTCAGGGGTGGTCACGAATTAACGTTCTTTTCGCTCTAGGACGCATATTTAAGGAGTTATGGCCAAAATAAGTTTTTCATATAAAAATTTTAATTTTTCAAGGATTTTCATCGAAATTTTAATTTTTTGGAGGTGGTCACGAATTGAGGTCCTTTTCGCTCTAGGACGCATATGTAAGGAGTTATGGCTAAGTTTTTCATATAAAAAAATTTAATTTTTCAAGGATTTTCATCGAAATTTTAATTTTTCAGGGGTGGTCACGAATTAACGTTCTTTTGGCTCTAGGACGCATATTTAAGGAGTTATGGCCAAAATAAGTTTTTCATATAAAAATTTCAATTTTTTAAGGATTTTCATCGAAATTTTGATTTTTTGGGGGTGGTCACGAGTTAAGGTCCTTTTGGCTCTAGGACGCATATTTAAGGAGTTATGGCCAAAATAAGTTTTTCATATAAATATTTGAATTTTTTCAGGATTTTCATCGAAATTTTGATTTTTTGGGGGTGGTCACGAATTAAGGTCCTTTTGGCTCTAGGACGCATATTTAAGGAGTTATGGCCAAAATAAGTTTTTCATATAAAAATTTCAATTTTTTAAGGATTTTCATCGAAAGTTTGATTTTTTGGGGGTGGTCACGAATTAAGGTCCTTTTGGCTCTAGGACGCATATTTAAGGAGTTATGGCCAAAATAAGTTTTTTATATAAAAATTTCAATTTTTTAAGGATTTTCATCGAAATTTTGATTTTTTGGGGGTGGTCACGAATTAAGGTCCTTTTGGCTCTAGGACGTATATTTAAGGAGTTATGGCCAAAATAAGTTTTTCATATAAAAATTTTTTTCATATAAAAATTTGATTTTCATCGAAATTTTGATTTTTTGGGGGTGGTCACGAATTAAGGTCCTTTTCGCTCTAGGACGCATATTTAATGAGTTATGGCCAAAATAAGTTTTTCATATAAAAATTTGAATTTTTTAAGGATTTTCATCGAAATTTTGATTTTTTGGGGGTGGTCACGAATTAAGGTCCTTTTGGCTCTAGGACGCATATTTAAGGAGTTATGGCCAAAATAAGTTTTTCATATAAAAATTTTAATTTTTCAAGGATTTTCATCGAAATTTTAATTTTTTGGAGGTGGTCACGAATTGAGGTCCTTTTCGCTCTAGGACGCATATTTAAGGAGTTATGGCCAAAATAAGTTTTTCATATAAAAATTTTAATTTTTCAAGGATTTTCATCGAAATTTTAATTTTTTGGAGGTGGTCACGAATTGAGGTCCTTTTCGCTCTAGGACGCATATGTAAGGAGTTATAGCTATAATAAGTTTTTCATATGAAAATTTCAATTTTTTAAGGATTTTCATCGAAATTTTGATTTTTTGGGGGTGGTCACGAATTAAGGTCCTTTTGGCTCTAGAACGCATATTTAAGGAGTTATGGCCAAAATAAGTTTTTCAGGATTTTCATCGAAATTTTGATTTTTTGGGGGTGGTCACGAATTAAGGTCCTTTTGGCTCTAGGACGCATATTTAAGAAGTTATGGCCAAAATAAGTTTTTCATATAAAAATTTGAATTTTTTAAGGATTTTCATCGAAATTTTGATTTTTTGGGGGTGGTCACGAATTAACGTTCTTTTCGCTCTAGAACACATATTTAAGGAGTTATGGCCAAAATAAGTTTTTCATATAAAAATTTCAACTTTCAAGGATTTTCATCGAAATTTCAATTTTTTGGGGGTGGTCACGAATTAAGGTCCTTTTGGCTCTAGGACGCATATTTAAGGAGTTATGGCCAAAATAAGTTTTTCATATAAAAATTTCAATTTTTTAAGGATTTTCATCGAAATTTTGATTTTTTGGGGGTGGTCACGAATTAAGGTCATTTTGGCTCTAGGACGCATATTTAAGGAGTTATGGCCAAACTAAGTTTTTCATATAAAAATTTGAATTTTTTAAGGATTTTCATCGAAATTTTGTTTTTTTGGGGGTGGTCACGAATTAAGGTCCTTTTAGCTCTAGGACGCATATTTAAGAAGTTATGGCCAAAATAAGTTTTTCATATAAAAATTTGAATTTTTTAAGGATTTTCATCGAAATTTTGATTTTTTGGGGGTGGTCACGAATTAAGGTCCTTTTGGCTCTAGGACGTATATTTAAGGAGTTATGGCCAAAATAAGTTTTTTATATAAAAATTTCAATTTTTTAAGGATTTTCATTGAAATTTTGATTTTTTGGGGGTGGTCACGAATTAAGGTCCTTTTGGCTCTAGGACGCATATTTAAGAAGTTATTGCCAAACTAGTATTTCGTATAAAAATTGGAATTTTTTAAGGATTTTCATCGAAATTGTGATTTTTTGGGGGTGGTCACGTATTAAGGTCCTTTTGGCTCTAGGACGCATATTTAAGGAGTTATGGCCAAAATAAGTTTTTCATATAAAAATTTCATTTTTTTAAGGATTTTCATCGAAATTTTGATTTTTTGGGGGTGGTCACGTATTAAGGTCCTTTTGGCTCTAGGACGCATATTTAAGGAGTTATGGCCAAAATAAGTTTTTCATATAAAAATTTGAATTTATTCAGGATTTTCATCGAAATTTTGATTTTTTGGGGGTGGTCACGAATTAAGGTCCTTTTCGCTCTAGGACGCATATTTAAGGAGTTATGGCCAAAATAAGTTTTTCATATAAAAATTTCAATTTTTTAAGGATTTTCATCGAAATTTTGATTTTTTGGGGGTGGTCACGAATTAAGGTCCTTTTGGCTCTAGGACGCATATTTAAGGAGTTATGGCCAAAATAAGTTTTTCATATAAAAATTTTAATTTTTCAAGGATTTTCATCGAAATTTTAATTTTTTGGAGGTGGTCACGAATTGAGGTCCTTTTCGCTCTAGAACGCATATTTAAGGAGTTATGGCCAAAATAAGTTTTTCATATAACAATTTTAATTTTTCAAGGATTTTCATCGAAATTTTAATTTTTCAGGGGTGGTCACGAATTAACGTTCTTTTCGCTCTAGGACGCATATTTAAGGAGTTATGGCCAAAATAAGTTTTTCATATAAAAATTTCAATTTTCAAGGATTTTCATCGAAATTTCAATTTTTTGGGGGTGGTCACGAATTAACGTTCTTTTCGCTCTAGGACGCATATTTAAGGAGTTATGGCCAAAATAAGTTTTTCATATAAAAATTATAATTTTTCAAGGATTTTCATCGAAATTTTAATTTTGTGGGTGTGGTCACGAATTAACGGTCTTTTTGCTCTAGGACGCATATTTAAGGAGTTATGGCCAATATAAGTTTTTCATATAAAAATTTAAATTTTTTAAGGATTTTCATCGAAATTTTGATTTTTTGGGGGTGGTCACGAATTAAGGTCCTTTTGGCTCTAGGACGCATATTTAAGGAGTTATGGCTAAAATAAGGTTTTCATATAAAAATTTTAATTTTTCAAGGATTTTCATCGAAATTTTAATTTTTTTGGAGGTGGTCACGAATTGAGGTCCTTTTCGCTCTAGGACGCATATTTAAGGAGCTATGGCCAAAATAAGTTTTTCATATAAAAATTTCAATTTTCAAGGATTTTCATCGAAATTTCAATTTTTTGGGTGTGTTCACGAATTAAAGTTCTTTTCGCTCTAGGACGCATATTTAAGGAGTTATGGCCAAAATAAGTTTTTCATATAAAAATTTTAATTTTTCCAAGGATTTTCATCGAAATTTTAATTTTTTGGGGTGGTCACGAATTAACGTTCTTTTCGCTCTAGAACACATATTTAAGGAGTTATGGCCAAAATAAGTTTTTCATATAAAAATTTTCAATTTTCAAGGATTTTCATCGAAATTTCAATTTTTTGGGGGTGGTCACGAATTAACGTTCTTTTCGCTCTAGGACGCATATTTAAGGAGTTATGGCCAAAATAAGTTTTTCATATAAAAATTTTAATTTTTCAAGGATTTTCATCGAAATTTTAATTTTTTGGGTGTGGTCACGAATTGAGGTCCTTTTCGCTCTAGGACGCATATTTAAGGAGTTATGGCCAAAATAAGTTTTTCATAAAAATTTTAATTTTTCAAGGATTTTCATCGAAATTTTAATTTTTTGGAGGTGGTCACGAATTGAGGTCCTTTTCGCTCTAGGACGCATATGTAAGGAGTTATGGCTAAAATAAGTTTTTCATATAAAAATTTAAATTTTTCAAGGATTTTCATCGAAATTTTAATGTTTCAGGGGTGGTCACGAATTAACGTTCTTTTCGCTCTAGGACGCATATTTAAGGAGTTATGGCCAAAATAAGTTTTTCATATAAAAATTTTAATTTTTCAAGGATTTTCATCGAAATTTTAATTTTTTGGAGGTGGTCACGAATTGAGGTCCTTTTCGCTCTAGGACGCATATGTAAGGAGTTATGGCTAAAATAAGTTTTTCATATAAAAATTTAAATTTTTCAAGGATTTTCATCGAAATTTTAATGTTTCAGGGGTGGTCACGAATTAACGTTCTTTTCGCTCTAGGACGCATATTTAAGGAGTTATGGCCAAAATAAGTTTTTCATATAAAAATTTTAATTTTTCAAGGATTTTCATCGAAATTTTAATTTTTTGGAGGTGGTCACGAATTGAGGTCCTTTTCGCTCTAGGACGCATATGTAAGGAGTTATGGCTAAGTTTTTCATATAAAAAATTTAATTTTTCAAGGATTTTCATCGAAATTTTAATTTTTCAGGGGTGGTCACGAATTAACGTTCTTTTGGCTCTAGGACGCATATTTAAGGAGTTATGGCCAAAATAAGTTTTTCATATAAAAATTTCAATTTTTTAAGGATTTTCATCGAAATTTTGATTTTTTGGGGGTGGTCACGAATTAAGGTCCTTTTGGCTCTAGGACGCATATTTAAGGAGTTATGGCCAAAATAAGTTTTTCATATAAATATTTGAATTTTTTTCAGGATTTTCATCGAAATTTTGATTTTTTGGGGGTGGTCACGAATTAAGGTCCTTTTGGCTCTAGGACGCATATTTAAGGAGTTATGGCCAAAATAAGTTTTTCATATAAAAATGTCAATTTTTTAAGGATTTTCATCGAAAGTTTGATTTTTTGGGGGTGGTCACGAATTAAGGTCCTTTTGGCTCTAGGACGCATATTTAAGGAGTTATGGCCAAAATAAGTTTTTTATATAAAAATTTCAATTTTTTAAGGATTTTCATCGAAATTTTGATTTTTTGGGGGTGGTCACGAATTAAGGTCCTTTTGGCTCTAGGACGCATATTTAAGGAGTTATGGCCAAAATAAGTTTTTCATATAAAAATTTGAATTTTTTAAGGATTTTCATCGAAATTTTGATTTTTTGGGGGTGGTCACGAATTAAGGTCCTTTTCGCTCTAGGACGCATATTTAAGGAGTTATGGCCAAAATAAGTTTTTCATATAAAAATTTGAATTTTTTAAGGATTTTCATCGAAATTTTGATTTTTTGGGGGTGGTCACGAATTAAGGTCCTTTTGGCTCTAGGACGCATATTTAAGGAGTTATGGCCAAAATAAGTTTTTCATATAAAAATTTCAATTTTTTAAGGATTTTCATCGAAAGTTTGATTTTTTGGGGGTGGTCACGAATTAAGGTCCTTTTGGCTCTAGGACGCATATTTAAGGAGTTATGGCCAAAATAAGTTTTTCATATAAAAATTTGAATTTTTTAAGGATTTTCATCGAAATTTTGATTTTTTGGGGGTGGTCACGAATTAAGGTCCTTTTGGCTCTAGGACGCATATTTAAGGAGTTATGGCCAAAATAAGTTTTTCATATAAAAATTTGAATTTTTTAAGGATTTTCATCGAAATTTTGATTTTTTGGGGGTGGTCACGAATTAAGGTCCTTTTCGCTCTAGGACGCATATTTAAGGAGTTATGGCCAAAATAAGTTTTTCATATAAAAATTTCAATTTTTTAAGGATTTTCATCGAAATTTTGATTTTTTGGGGGTGGTCACGAATTAAGGTCCTTTTGGCTCTAGGACGCATATTTAAGGAGTTCTGGCCAAAATAAGTTTTTCATATAAAAATTTGAACTTTTTAAGGATTTTCATCGAAATTTTGATTTTTTGGGGGTGGTCACGAATTAAGGTCCTTTTGGCTCTAGGACGCATATTTAAGGAGTTATGGCTAAAATAAGGTTTTCATATAAAAATTTTAATTTTTCAAGGATTTTCATCGAAATTTTAATTTTTTTGGAGGTGGTCACGAATTGAGGTCCTTTTCGCTCTAGGACGCATATTTAAGGAGCTATGGCCAAAATAAGTTTTTCATATAAAAATTTCAATTTTCAAGGATTTTCATCGAAATTTCAATTTTTTGGGTGTGTTCACGAATTAAAGTTCTTTTCGCTCTAGGACGCATATTTAAGGAGTTATGGCCAAAATAAGTTTTTCATATAAAAATTTTAATTTTTCCAAGGATTTTCATCGAAATTTTAATTTTTTGGGGTGGTCACGAATTAACGTTCTTTTCGCTCTAGAACACATATTTAAGGAGTTATGGCCAAAATAAGTTTTTCATATAAAAATTTTCAATTTTCAAGGATTTTCATCGAAATTTCAATTTTTTGGGGGTGGTCACGAATTAACGTTCTTTTCGCTCTAGGACGCATATTTAAGGAGTTATGGCCAAAATAAGTTTTTCATATAAAAATTTTAATTTTTCAAGGATTTTCATCGAAATTTTAATTTTTTGGGTGTGGTCACGAATTGAGGTCCTTTTCGCTCTAGGACGCATATTTAAGGAGTTATGGCCAAAATAACTTTTTCATATAAAAATTTAAATTTTTCAAGGATTTTCATCGAAATTTTAATGTTTCAGGGGTGGTCACGAATTAACGTTCTTTTCGCTCTAGGACGCATATTTAAGGAGTTATGGCCAAAATAAGTTTTTCATATAAAAATTTTAATTTTTCCAAGGATTTTCATCGAAATTTTAATTTTTTGGGGTGGTCACGAATTAACGTTCTTTTCGCTCTAGGACACATATTTAAGGAGTTATGGCCAAAATAAGTTTTTCATATAAAAATTTTAATTTTCAAGGATTTTCATCGAAATTTCAATTTTTTGGGGGTCTTCACGAATTAAAGTTCTTTTCGCTCTAGGACGCATATTTAAGGAGTTATGGCCAAAATAAGTTTTTCATATAAAAATTTTAATTTTTCCAAGGATTTTCATCGAAATTTTAATTTGTTGGGGTTGTCACGAATTAACGTTCTTTTCGCTCTAGGACACATATTTAAGGAGTTATGGCCAAAAAAAGTTTTTCATATAAAAATTTCAATTTTCAAGGATTTTCATCGAAATTTCAATTTTTTGGGGGTGGTCACGAATTAACGTTCTTTTCGCTCTAGGACGCATATTTAAGGAGTTATGGCCAAAATAAGTTTTTCATATAAAAATTTTAATTTTTCAAGGATTTTCATCGAAATTTTAATTTTTTGGGTGTGGTCACGAATTAACGGTCTTTTCGCTCTAGGACGCATATTTAAGGAGTTATGGCCAAAATAAGTTTTTCATATAAAAATTTTAATTTTTCAAGGATTTTCATCGAAATTTTAATTTTTTGGAGGTGGTCACGAATTGAGGTCCTTTTCGCTCTAGGACGCATATGTAAGGAGTTATGGCTAAAATAAGTTTTTCATATAAAAATTTAAATTTTTCAAGGATTTTCATCGAAATTTTAATGTTTCAGGGGTGGTCACGAATTAACGTTCTTTTCGCTCTAGGACGCATATTTAAGGAGTTATGGCCAAAATAAGTTTTTCATATAAAAATTTTAATTTTTCAAGGATTTTCATCGAAATTTTAATTTTTTGGAGGTGGTCACGAATTGAGGTCCTTTTCGCTCTAGGACGCATATTTAAGGAGTTATGGCCAAAATAAGTTTTTCATATAAATATTTGAATTTTTTTCAGGATTTTCATCGAAATTTTGATTTTTTGGGGGTGGTCACGAATTAACGTTCTTTTGGCTCTAGGACGCATATTTAAGGAGTTATGGCCAAAATAAGTTTTTCATATAAAAATTTCAATTTTTTAAGGATTTTCATCGAAATTTTGATTTTTTGGGGGTGGTCACGAATTAAGGTCCTTTTGGCTCTAGGACGCATATTTAAGGAGTTATGGCCAAAATAAGTTTTTCATATAAATATTTGAATTTTTTTCAGGATTTTCATCGAAATTTTGATTTTTTGGGGGTGGTCACGAATTAAGGTCCTTTTGGCTCTAGGACGCATATTTAAGGAGTTATGGCCAAAATAAGTTTTTCATATAAAAATGTCAATTTTTTAAGGATTTTCATCGAAAGTTTGATTTTTTGGGGGTGGTCACGAATTAAGGTCCTTTTGGCTCTAGGACGCATATTTAAGGAGTTATGGCCAAAATAAGTTTTTTATATAAAAATTTCAATTTTTTAAGGATTTTCATCGAAATTTTGATTTTTTGGGGGTGGTCACGAATTAAGGTCCTTTTGGCTCTAGGACGCATATTTAAGGAGTTATGGCCAAAATAAGTTTTTCATATAAAAATTTGAATTTTTTAAGGATTTTCATCGAAATTTTGATTTTTTGGGGGTGGTCACGAATTAAGGTCCTTTTCGCTCTAGGACGCATATTTAAGGAGTTATGGCCAAAATAAGTTTTTCATATAAAAATTTGAATTTTTTAAGGATTTTCATCGAAATTTTGATTTTTTGGGGGTGGTCACGAATTAAGGTCCTTTTGGCTCTAGGACGCATATTTAAGGAGTTATGGCCAAAATAAGTTTTTCATATAAAAATTTCAATTTTTTAAGGATTTTCATCGAAAGTTTGATTTTTTGGGGGTGGTCACGAATTAAGGTCCTTTTGGCTCTAGGACGCATATTTAAGGAGTTATGGCCAAAATAAGTTTTTCATATAAAAATTTGAATTTTTTAAGGATTTTCATCGAAATTTTGATTTTTTGGGGGTGGTCACGAATTAAGGTCCTTTTGGCTCTAGGACGCATATTTAAGGAGTTATGGCCAAAATAAGTTTTTTATATAAAAATTTCAATTTTTTAAGGATTTTCATCGAAATTTTGATTTTTTGGGGGTGGTCACGAATTAAGGTCCTTTTGGCTCTAGGACGCATATTTAAGGAGTTATGGCCAAAATAAGTTTTTCATATAAAAATTTGAATTTTTTAAGGATTTTCATCGAAATTTTGATTTTTTGGGGGTGGTCACGAATTAAGGTCCTTTTCGCTCTAGGACGCATATTTAAGGAGTTATGGCCAAAATAAGTTTTTCATATAAAAATTTCAATTTTTTAAGGATTTTCATCGAAATTTTGATTTTTTGGGGGTGGTCACGAATTAAGGTCCTTTTGGCTCTAGGACGCATATTTAAGGAGTTCTGGCCAAAATAAGTTTTTCATATAAAAATTTGAACTTTTTAAGGATTTTCATCGAAATTTTGATTTTTTGGGGGTGGTCACGAATTAAGGTCCTTTTGGCTCTAGGACGCATATTTAAGGAGTTATGGCCAAAATAAGTTTTTCATATAAAAATTTGAATTTTTTAAGGATTTTCATCGAAATTTTGATTTTTTGGGGGTGGTCACGAATTAAGGTCCTTTTGGCTCTAGGACGCATATTTAAGGAGTTATGGCCAAAATAAGTTTTTTATATAAAAATTTGAATTTTTTAAGAATTTTCATCGAAATTTTGATTTTTTGGGGGTGGTCACGAATTAAGGTCCTTTTGGCTCTAGGACGCATATTTAAGGAGTTATGGCCAAAATAAGTTTTTCATATAAAAATTTCAATTTTTTAAGGTTATGGCCAAACTAAGTTTTTCATATAAAAATTTCATTTTTTTAAGGATTTTTATCGAAATTTTGATTTTTTGGGGGTGGTCACGTATTAAGGTCCTTTTGGCTCTAGGACGCATATTTAAGGAGTTATGGCCAAAATAAGTTTTTCATATAAAAATTTCAATTTTTTAAGGATTTTCATCGAAATTTTGATTTTTTGGGGGTGGTCACGAATTAAGGTCCTTTTGGCTCTAGGACGCATATTTAAGGAGTTATGGCCAAAATAAGTTTTTCATATAAACATTTCAATTTTTTAAGGATTTTCATCGAAATTTTGATTTTTTGGGGGTGGTCACGAATTAAGGTCCTTTTGGCTCTAGGACGCATATTTAAGAAGTTATGGCCAAACTAAGTTTTTCGTATAAAAATTTGAATTTTTTAAGGATTTTAATCGAAATTTTGATTTTTTGGGGGTGGTCACGTATTAAGGTCCTTTTGGCTCTAGGACGCATATTTAAGGAGTTATGGCCAAAATAAGTTTTTCATATAAAAATTTAATTTGTTTAAGGATTTTCATCGAAATTTTGATTTTTTGGGGGTGATCACGTATTAAGGTCCTTTTGGCTCTAGGACGCATATTTAAGGAGTTATGGCCAAAATAAGTTTTTCATATAAAAATTTGAATTTATTCAGGATTTTCATCGAAATTTTGATTTTTTGGGGGTGGTCACGAATTAAGGTCCTTTTCGCTCTAGGACGCATATTTAAGGAGTTATGGCCAAAATAAGTTTTTCATATAAAAATTTCAATTTTTTAAGGATTTTCATCGAAATTTTGATTTTTTGGGGGTGGTCACGAATTAAGGTCCTTTTGGCTCTAGGACGCATATTTAAGGAGTTATGGCCAAAATAAGTTTTTCATATAAAAATTTTAATTTTTCAAGGATTTTCATCGAAATTTTAATTTTTTGGAGGTGGTCACGAATTGAGGTCCTTTTCACTCTAGAACGCATATTTAAGGAGTTATGGCCAAAATAAGTTTTTCATATAACAATTTTAATTTTTCAAGGATTTTCATCGAAATTTTAATTTTTCAGGGGTGGTCACGAATTAACGTTCTTTTCGCTCTAGGACGCATATTTAAGGAGTTATGGCCAAAATAAGTTTTTCATATAAAAATTTCAATTTTCAAGGATTTTCATCGAAATTTTAATTTTTTGGAGGTGGTCACGAATTGAGGTCCTTTTCGCTCTAGGACGCATATTTAAGGAGTTATGGCCAAAATAAGTTTTTCATATAAAAATTTCAATTTTCAAGGATTTTCATCGAAATTTTGATTTTTTGGGGGTGGTCACGAATTAAGGTCCTTTTGGCTCTAGGACGCATATTTAAGGAGTTATGGCCAAAATAAATTTTCATATAAAAATTTCAATTTTTTAAGGATTTTCATCGAAATTTTGATTTTTTGGGGGTGGTCACGAATTAACGTTCTTTTCGCTCTAGGACGCATATTTAAGGAGTTATGGCTAAAATAAGGTTTTCATATAAAAATTTTAATTTTTCAAGGATTTTCATCGAAATTTTAATTTTTTGGAGGTGGTCACGAATTGAGGTCCTTTTCGCTCTAGGACGCATATTTAAGGAGCTATGGCCAAAATAAGTTTTTCATATAAAAATTTCAATTTTCAAGGATTTTCATCGAAATTTCAATTTTTTGGGTGTGTTCACGAATTAAAGTTCTTTTCGCTCTAGGACGCATATTTAAGGAGTTATGGCCAAAATAAGTTTTTCATATAAAAATTTCAATTTTCAAGGATTTTCATCGAAATTTCAATTTTTTGGGGGTGATCACGAATTAACGTTCTTTTCGCTCTAGGACGCATATTTAAGGAGTTATGGCCAAAATAAATTTTTCATATAAAAATTTTAATTTTTCAAGGATTTTCATCGAAATTTTAATTTTTTAGGTGTGGTCACGAATTAACAGCCTTTTCGCTCTAGGACGCATATTTAAGGAGTTATGGCCAAAATAAGTTTTTCATATAAAAATTTTAATTTTTCAAGGATTTTCATCGAAATTTTAATTTTTTGGAGGTGGTCACGAATTGAGGTCCTTTTCGCTCTAGGATGCATATGTAAGGAGTTATGGCTAAAATAAGTTTTTCATATAAAAATTTAAATTTTTCAAGGATTTTTATCGAAATTTTAATGTTTCAGGGGTGGTCACGAATTAACGTTCTTTTCGCTCTAGGACGCATATTTAAGGAGTTATGGCCAAAATAAGTTTTTCATATAAAAATTTTAATTTTTCCAAGGATTTTCATCGAAATTTTAATTTTTTGGGGTGGTCACGAATTAACGTTCTTTTCGCTCTAGGACACATATTTAAGGAGTTATGGCCAAAATAAGTTTTTCATATAAAAATTTTAATTTTCAAGGATTTTCATCGAAATTTCAATTTTTTGGGGGTCTTCACGAATTAAAGTTCTTTTCGCTCTAGGACGCATATGTAAGGAGTTATGGCCAAAATAAGTTTTTCATATAAAAATTTTAATTTTTCCAAGGATTTTCATCGAAATTTTAATTTTTTGGGGTTGTCACGAATTAACGTTCTTTTCGCTCTAGGACACATATTTAAGGAGTTATGGCCAAAATAAGTTTTTCATATAAAAATTTCAATTTTCAAGGATTTTCATCGAAATTTCAATTTTTTGGGGGTGGTCACGAATTAACGTTCTTTTCGCTCTAGGACGCATATTTAAGGAGTTATGGCCAAAATAAGTTTTTCATATAAACATTTTAATTTTTCAAGGATTTTCATCGAAATTTTAATTTTTTGGAGGTGGTCACGAATTGAGGTCCTTTTCGCTCTAGGACGCATATGTAAGGAGTTATGGCTAAAATAAGTTTTTCATATAAAAATTTAAATTTTTCAAGGATTTTCATCGAAATTTTAATGTTTCAGGGGTGGTCACGAATTAACGTTCTTTTCGCTCTAGGACGCATATTTAAGGAGTTATGGCCAAAATAAGTTTTTCATATAAAAATTTTAATTTTTCAAGGATTTTCATCGAAATTTTAATTTTTTGGAGGTGGTCACGAATTGAGGTCCTTTTCGCTCTAGGACGCATATGTAAGGAGTTATGGCTAAGTTTTTCATATAAAAAATTTAATTTTTCAAGGATTTTCATCGAAATTTTAATTTTTCAGGGGTGGTCTCGAATTAACGTTCTTTTGGCTCTAGGACGCATATTTAAGGAGTTATGGGCAAAATAAGTTTTTCATATAAAAATTTCAATTTTTTAAGGATTTTCATCGAAATTTAGATTTTTTGGGGGTGGTCACGAATTAAGGTCCTTTTGGCTCTAGGACGCATATTTAAGGAGTTATGGCCAAAATAAGTTTTTCATATAAATATTTGAATTTTTTCAGGATTTTCATCGAAATTTTGATTTTTTGGGGGTGGTCACGAATTAAGGTCCTTTTGGCTCTAGGACGCATATTTAAGGAGTTATGGCCAAAATAAGTTTTTCATATAAAAATTTGAATTTTTTAAGGATTTTCATCGAAATTTTGATTTTTTGGGGGTGGTCACGAATTAAGGTCCTTTTGGCTCTAGGACGCATATTTAAGGAGTTATGGCCAAAATAAGTTTTTCATATAAAAATTTCAATTTTTTAAGGATTTTCATCGAAATTTTGATTTTTTGGGGGTGGTCACGAATTAAGGTCCTTTTCGCTCTAGGACGCATATTTAAGGAGTTATGGCCAAAATAAGTTTTTCATATAAAAATTTCAATTTTTTAAGGATTTTCATCGAAATTTTGATTTTTTGGGGGTGGTCACGTATTAAGGTCCTTTTGGCTCTAGGACGCATATTTAAGGAGTTATGGCCAAAATAAGTTTTTCATATAAAAATTTAATTTTTTTAAGGATTTTCATCGAAATTTTGATTTTTTGGGGGTGGTCACGTATTAAGGTCCTTTTGGCTCTAGGACGCATATTTAAGGAGTTATGGCCAAAATAAGTTTTTTATATAAAAATTTCATTTTTTTAAGGATTTTCATCGAAATTTTGATTTTTTGGGGGTGGTCACGAATTAAGGTCCTTTTGACTCTAGGACGCATATTTAAGGAGTTATGGCCAAAATAAGTTTTTCATATAAAAATTTAATTTTTTTAAGGATTTTCATCGAAATTTTGATTTTTTGGGGGTGGTCACGTATTAAGGTCCTTTTGGCTCTAGGACGCATATTTAAGGAGTTATGGCCAAAATAAGTTTTTCATATAAAAATTTGAATTTATTCAGGATTTTCATCGAAATTTTGATTTTTTGGGGGTGGTCACGAATTAAGGTCCTTTTCGCTCTAGGACGCATATTTAAGGAGTTATGGCCAAAATAAGTTTTTCATATAAAAATTTCAATTTTTTAAGGATTTTCATCGAAATTTTGATTTTTTGGGGGTGGTCACGAATTAAGGTCCTTTTGGCTCTAGGACGCATATTTAAGGAGTTATGGCCAAAATAAGTTTTTCATATAAAAATTTTAATTTTTCAAGGATTTTCATCGAAATTTTAATTTTTTGGAGGTGGTCACGAATTGAGGTCCTTTTCGCTCTAGAACGCATATTTAAGGAGTTATGGCCAAAATAAGTTTTTCATATAACAATTTTAATTTTTCAAGGATTTTCATCGAAATTTTAATTTTTCAGGGGTGGTCACGAATTAACGTTCTTTTCGCTCTAGGACGCATATTTAAGGAGTTATGGCCAAAATAAGTTTTTCATATAAAAATTTCAATTTTCAAGGATTTTCATCGAAATTTCAATTTTTTGGGGGTGGTCACGAATTAACGTTCTTTTCGCTCTAGGACGCATATTTAAGGAGTTATGGCCAAAATAAATTTTTCATATAAAAATTTTAATTTTTCAAGGATTTTCATCGAAATTTTAATTTTTTAGGTGTGGTCACGAATTAACAGCCTTTTCGCTCTAGGACGCATATTTAAGGAGTTATGGCCAAAATAAGTTTTTCATATAAAAATTTTAATTTTTCAAGGATTTTCATCGAAATTTTAATTTTTTGGAGGTGGTCACGAATTGAGGTCCTTTTCGCTCTAGGACGCATATGTAAGGAGTTATGGCTAAAATAAGTTTTTCATATAAAAATTTAAATTTTTCAAGGATTTTTATCGAAATTTTAATGTTTCAGGGGTGGTCACGAATTAACGTTCTTTTCGCTCTAGGACGCATATTTAAGGAGTTATGGCCAAAATAAGTTTTTCATATAAAAATTTTAATTTTTCAAGGATTTTCATCGAAATTTCAATTTGTTGGGGGTCTTCACGAATTAAAGTTCTTTTCGCTCTAGGACGCATATGTAAGGAGTTATGGCCAAAATAAGTTTTTCATATAAAAGTTTCAATTTTTTAAGCATTTTCATCGAAATTTTGATTTTTTGGGGGTGGTCACGAATTAAGGTCCTTTTGGCTCTAGGACGCATATTTAAGGAGTTATGGCCAAAATAAGTTTTTCATATAAAAATTTCAATTTTTAAGGATTTTCATCGAAAATTTGATTTTTTGGGGGTGGTCACGAATTAAGGTCCTTTTGGCTCTAGGACGCATATTTAAGGAGTTATGGCCAAAATAAGTTTTTCATATAAAAATTTCAATTTTTTAGGGATTTTCATCGAAATTTTGATTTTTTGGGGGCGGTCACGAATTAAGGTCCTTTTGGCTCTAGGACGCATATTTAAGGAGTTATGGCCAAAATAAGTTTTTCATATAAAAATTTCAATTTTTTAAGGATTTTCATCGAAATTTTGATTTTTTGGGGGTGGTCACGAATTAAGGTCCTTTTGGCTCTAGGACGCATATTTAAGGAGTTATGGCCAAAAATAAGTTTTTTATATAAAAATTTGAATTTTTTAAGGATTTTCATCGAAATTTTGATTTTTTGGGGGTGGTCACGAATTAAGGTCCTTTTGGCTCTAGGACGCATATTTAAGGAGTTATGACCAAAATAAGTTTTTCTTATAAAAATTTCAATTTTTTAAGGATTTTCATCGAAATTTTGATTTTTTGGGGGTGGTCACGAATTAAGGTCCTTTTGGCTCTAGGACGCATATTTAAGGAGTTATGGCTAAGTTTTTCATATAAAAAATTTAATTTTTCAAGGATTTTCATCGAAATTTTAATTTTTCAGGGGTGGTCACGAAATAACGTTCTTTTGGCTCTAGGACGCATATTTAAGGAGTTATGGGCAAAATAAGTTTTTCATATAAAAATTTCAATTTTTTAAGGATTTTCATCGAAATTTTGATTTTTTGGGGGTGGTCACGAATTAAGGTCCTTTTGGCTCTAGGACGCATATTTAAGGAGTTATGGCCAAAATAAGTTTTTCATATAAAAATTTGAATTTTTTAAGGATTTTCATCGAAATTTCAATTTTTTGGGGGTGGTCACGAATTAACGTTCTTTTCGCTCTAGGACGCATATTTAAGGAGTTATGGCCAAAATAAGTTTTTCATATAAACATTTTAATTTTTCAAGGATTTTCATCGAAATTTTAATTTTTTGGAGGTGGTCACGAATTGAGGTCCTTTTCGCTCTAGGACGCATATGTAAGGAGTTATGGCTAAAATAAGTTTTTCATATAAAAATTTAAATTTTTCAAGGATTTTCATCGAAATTTTAATGTTTCAGGGGTGGTCACGAATTAACGTTCTTTTCGCTCTAGGACGCATATTTAAGGAGTTATGGCCAAAATAAGTTTTTCATATAAAAATTTTAATTTTTCAAGGATTTTCATCGAAATTTTAATTTTTTGGAGGTGGTCACGAATTGAGGTCCTTTTCGGTCAAGGACGCATATGTAAGGAGTTATGGCTAAGTTTTTCATATAAAAAATTTAATTTTTCAAGGATTTTCATCGAAATTTTAATTTTTCAGGGGTGGTCACGAATTAACGTTCTTTTGGCTCTAGGACGCATATTTAAGGAGTTATGGGCAAAATAAGTTTTTCATATAAAAATTTCAATTTTTTAAGGATTTTCATCGAAATTTTGATTTTTTGGGGGTGGTCACGAATTAAGGTCCTTTTGGCTCTAGGACGCATATTTAAGGAGTTATGGCCAAAATAAGTTTTTCATATAAATATTTGAATTTTTTCAGGATTTTCATCGAAATTTTGATTTTTTGGGGGTGGTCACGAATTAAGGTCCTTTTGGCTCTAGGACGCATATTTAAGGAGTTATGGCCAAAATAAGTTTTTCATATAAAAATTTGAATTTTTTAAGGATTTTCATCGAAATTTTGATTTTTTGGGGGTGGTCACGAATTAAGGTCCTTTTGGCTCTAGGACGCATATTTAAGGAGTTATGGCCAAAATAAGTTTTTCATATAAAAATTTCAATTTTTTAAGGATTTTCATCGAAATTTTGATTTTTTGGGGGTGGTCACGAATTAAGGTCCTTTTCGCTCTAGGACGCATATTTAAGGAGTTATGGCCAAAATAAGTTTTTCATATAAAAATTTGAATTTTTTAAGGATTTTCATCGAAATTTTGATTTTTTGGGGGTGGTCACGAATTAAGGTCCTTTTGGCTCTAGGACGCATATTTAAGGAGTTATGGCCAAAATAAGTTTTTTATATAAAAATTTCAATTTTTTAAGGATTTTCATCGAAATTTTGATTTTTTGGGGGTGGTCACGAATTAAGGTCCTTTTGGCTCTAGGACGCATATTTAAGGAGTTATGGCCAAAATAAGTTTTTCATATAAAAATTTCAATTTTTAAGGATTTTCATCGAAAATTTGATTTTTTGGGGGTGGTCACGAATTAAGGTCCTTTTGGCTCTAGGACGCATATTTAAGGAGTTATGGCCAAAATAAGTTTTTCATATAAAAATTTCAATTTTTAAGGATTTTCATCGAAAATTTGATTTTTTGGGGGTGGTCACGAATTAAGGTCCTTTTGGCTCTAGGACGCATATTTAAGGAGTTATGGCCAAAATAAGTTTTTCATATAAAAATTTCAATTTTTTAAGGATTTTCATCGAAATTTTGATTTTTTGGGGGTGGTCACGAATTAAGGTCCTTTTGGCTCTAGGACGCATATTTAAGGAGTTATGACCAAAATAAGTTTTTCTTATAAAAATTTCAATTTTTTAAGGATTTTCATCGAAATTTTGATTTTGTGGGGGTGGTCACGAATTAAGGTCCTTTTGGCTCTAGGACGCATATTTAAGGAGTTATGACCAAAATAAGTTTTTCTTATAAAAATTTAAATTTTTTAAGGATTTTCATCGAAATTTTGATTTTTTGGGGGTGGTCACGAATTAAGGTCCTTTTGGCTCTAGGACGCATATGTAAGGAGTTATGGCCAAAATAAGTTTTTCATATAAAAATTTGAATTTTTTCAGGATTTTCATCGAAATTTTAGTTTTTAAGTGGTGGTCACGAATTAGCGTTCTTTTCGCTCTAGGACGCATATTTAAGGAGTTATGGCTAAAATAAGGTTTTCATATAAAAATTTAAATTTTTCAAGGATTTTCATCGAAATTTTAATTTTTTGGAGGTGGTCACGAATTGAGGTCCTTTTCGCTCTAGGACGCATATTTAAGGAGTTATGGCCAAAATAAGTTTTTCATATAAAAATTTCAATTTTCAAGGATTTTCATCGAAATTTCAATTTTTTGGGTGTGTTCACGA
Organism: Haematobia irritans; assembly: GCF_050003625.1. Lineage (NCBI taxonomy): Eukaryota > Metazoa > Arthropoda > Insecta > Diptera > Muscidae > Haematobia > Haematobia irritans. Next base: position 154,789,563 of record NC_134400.1, on the reverse strand, counting down.
ATTAAAGTTCTTTTCGCTCTAGGACGCATATTTAAGGAGTTATGGCCAAAATAAGTTTTTCATATAAAAATTTTAATTTTTCCAAGGATTTTCATCGAAATTTTAATTTTTTGGGGTGGTCACGAATTAACGTTCTTTTCGCTTTAGAACACATATTTAAGGAGTTATGGCCAAAATAAGTTTTTCATATAAAAATTTCAATTTTCAAGGATTTTCATCGAAATTTTAATTTTTTGGAGGTGGTCACGAATTGAGGTCCTTTTCGCTCTAGGACGCATATGTAAGGAGTTATGGCTAAAATAAGTTTTTCATATAAAAATTTAAATTTTTCAAGGATTTTCATCGAAATTTTAATGTTTCAGGGGTGGTCACGAATTAACGTTCTTTTCGCTCTAGGACGCATATTTAAGGAGTTATGGCCAAAATAAGTTTTTCATATAAAAATTTTAATTTTTCAAGGATTTTCATCGAAATTTTAATTTTTTGGAGGTGGTCACGAATTGAGGTCCTTTTCGCTCTAGGACGCATATGTAAGGAGTTATGGCTAAGTTTTTCATATAAAAAATTTAATTTTTCAAGGATTTTCATCGAAATTTTAATTTTTCAGGGGTGGTCACGAATTAACGTTCTTTTGGCTCTAGGACGCATATTTAAGGAGTTATGGGCAAAATAAGTTTTTCATATAAAAATTTCAATTTTTTAAGGATTTTCATCGAAATTTTGATTTTTTGGGGGTGGTCACGAATTAAGGTCCTTTTGGTTTTTATTTCAGCTTAAAACCATACATTGACTAAACTACAAGAGTAGCTTAAATTGACTAAACTACAAGAGTAGCAAAAAATCAAATTCATCGAAATTTTGATTTTTTGGGGGTGGTCACGACTTAAGGTCCTTTTGGCTCTAGGACGCATATTTAAGGAGTTATGGCCAAAATAAGTTTTTCATATAAAAATTTGAATTTTTTCAGGATTTTCATCGAAATTTTAGTTTTTAAGTGGTGGTCACGAATTAGCGTTCTTTTCGCTCTAGGACGCATATTTAAGGAGTTATGGCTAAAATAAGGTTATCATATAAAAATTTTAATTTTTCAAGGATTTTCATCGAAATTTAATTTTTTGGAGGTGGTCACGAATTGAGGTCCTTTTCGCTCTAGGACGCATATTTAAGGAGTTATGGCCAAAATAAGTTTTTCATATAAAAATTTCAATTTTCAAGGATTTTCATCGAAATTTCAATTTTTTGGGTGTGTTCACGAATTAAAGTTCTTTTCGCTCTAGGACGCATATTTAAGGAGTTATGGCCAAAATAAGTTTTTCATATAAAAATTTTAATTTTTCCAAGGATTTTCATCGAAATTTTAATTTTTTGGGGTGGTCACGAATTAACGTTCTTTTCGCTCTAGAACACATATTTAAGGAGTTATGGCCAAAATAAGTTTTTCATATAAAAATTTCAATTTTCAAGGATTTTCATCGAAATTTTAATTTTTTGGAGGTGGTCACGAATTGAGGTCCTTTTCGCTCTAGGACGCATATGTAAGGAGTTATGGCTAAAATAAGTTTTTCATATAAAAATTTAAATTTTTCAAGGATTTTCATCGAATTTTTAATGTTTCAGGGGTGGTCACGAATTAACGTTCTTTTCGCTCTAGGACGCATATTTAAGGAGTTATGGCCAAAATAAGTTTTTCATATAAAAATTTCAATTTTTTAAGGATTTTCATCGAAATTTTGATTTTTTGGGGGCGGTCACGAATTGAGGTCCTTTTCGCTCTAGGACGCATATGTAAGGAGTTATGGCTAAGTTTTTCATATAAAAAATTTAATTTTTCAAGGATTTTCATCGAAATTTTAATTTTTCAGGGGTGGTCACGAATTAACGTTCTTTTGGCTCTAGGACGCATATTTAAGGAGTTATGGGCAAAATAAGTTTTTCATATAAAAATTTCAATTTTTTAAGGATTTTCATCGAAATTTTGATTTTTTGGGGGTGGTCACGAATTAAGGTCCTTTTGGCTCTAGGACGCATATTTAAGGAGTTATGGCCAAAATAAGTTTTTCATATAAATATTTGAATTTTTTCAGGATTTTCATCGAAATTTTGATTTTTTGGGGGTGGTCACGAATTAAGGTCCTTTTGGCTCTAGGACGCATATTTAAGGAGTTATGGCCAAAATAAGTTTTTCATATAAAAATTTGAATTTTTTAAGGATTTTCATCGAAATTTTGATTTTTTGGGGGTGGTCACGAATTAAGGTCCTTTTGGCTCTAGGACGCATATTTAAGGAGTTATGGCCAAAATAAGTTTTTCATATAAAAATTTCAATTTTTTAAGGATTTTCATCGAAATTTTGATTTTTTGGGGGTGGTCACGAATTAAGGTCCTTTTCGCTCTAGGACGCATATTTAAGGAGTTATGGCCAAAATAAGTTTTTCATATAAAAATTTGAATTTTTTAAGGATTTTCATCGAAATTTTGATTTTTTGGGGGTGGTCACGAATTAAGGTCCTTTTGGCATATTTAAGGAGTTATGGCCAAAATAAGTTTTTTATATAAAAATTTCAATTTTTTAAGGATTTTCATCGAAATTTTGATTTTTTGGGGGTGGTCGCGAATTAAGGTCCTTTTGGCTCTAGGACGCATATTTAAGGAGTTATGGCCAAAATAAGTTTTTCATATAAAAATTTGAATTTTTTAAGGATTTTCATCGAAATTTTGATTTTTTGGGGGTGGTCACGAATTAAGGTCCTTTTCGCTCTAGGACGCATATTTAAGGAGTTATGGCCAAAATAAGTTTTTCATATAAAAATTTCAATTTTTTAAGGATTTTCATCGAAATTTTGATTTTTTGGGGGTGGTCACGAATTAAGGTCCTTTTGGCTCTAGGACGCATATTTAAGGAGTTCTGGCCAAAATAAGTTTTTCATATAAAAATTTGAACTTTTTGAGGATTTTCATCGAAATTTTGATTTTTTGGGGGTGGTCACGAATTAAGGTCCTTTTGGCTCTAGGACGCATATTTAAGGAGTTATGGCCAAAATAAGTTTTTCATATAAAAGTTTCAATTTTTTAAGCATTTTCATCGAAATTTTGATTTTTTGGGGGTGGTCACGAATTAAGGTCCTTTTGGCTCTAGGACGCATATTTAAGGAGTTATGGCCAAAATAAGTTTTTCATATAAAAATTTCAATTTTTAAGGATTTTCATCGAAAATTTGATTTTTTGGGGGTGGTCACGAATTAAGGTCCTTTTGGCTCTAGGACGCATATTTAAGGAGTTATGGCCAAAATAAGTTTTTCATATAAAAATTTCAATTTTTTAGGGATTTTCATCGAAATTTTGATTTTTTGGGGGCGGTCACGAATTAAGGTCCTTTTGGCTCTAGGACGCATATTTAAGGAGTTATGGCCAAAATAAGTTTTTCATATAAAAATTTCAATTTTTTAAGGATTTTCATCGAAATTTTGATTTTTTGGGGGTGGTCACGAATTAAGGTCCTTTTGGCTCTAGGACGCATATTTAAGGAGTTATGGCCAAAAATAAGTTTTTTATATAAAAATTTGAATTTTTTAAGGATTTTCATCGAAATTTTGATTTTTTGGGGGTGGTCACGAATTATGGTCCTTTTGGCTCTAGGACGCATATTTAAGGAGTTATGACCAAAATAAGTTTTTCTTATAAAAATTTCAATTTTTTAAGGATTTTCATCGAAATTTTGATTTTTTGGGGGTGGTCACGAATTAAGGTCCTTTTGGCTCTAGGACGCATATTTAAGGAGTTATGGCCAAAATAAGTTTTTCACATAAAAATTTGAATTTTTTCAGGATTTTCATCGAAATTTTAGTTTTTAAGTGGTGGTCACGAATTAGCGTTCTTTTCGCTCTAGGACGCATATTTAAGGAGTTATGGCTAAAATAAGGTTTTCATATAAAAATTTAAATTTTTCAAGGATTAATTTTTTGGAGGTGGTCACGAATTGAAGTCCTTTTCGCTCTAGGACGCATATTTAAGGAGTTATGGCCAAAATAAGTTTTTCATATAAAAATTTCAATTTTCAAGGATTTTCATCGAAATTTCAATTTTTTGGGGGTGTTCACGAATTAAAGTTCTTTTCGCTCTAGGACGCATATTTAAGGAGTTATGGCCAAAATAAGTTTTTCATATAAAAATTTTAATTTTTCAAGGATTTTCATCGAAATTTCAATTTTTTGGGGGTGGTCACGAATTAACGTTCTTTTCGCTCTAGGACGCATATTTAAGGAGTTATGGCCAAAATAAGTTTTTCATATAAAAATTTTAATTTTTCAAGGATTTTCATCGAAATTTTAATTTTTGGGTGTGGTCACGAATTAACGGTCTTTTCGCTCTAGGACGCATATTTAAGGAGTTTGGCCAAAATAAGTTTTTCATATAAACATTTTAATTTTTCAAGGATTTTCATCGAAATTTTAATTTTTTGGAGGTGGTCACGAATTGAGGTCCTTTTCGCTCTAGGACGCATATGTAAGGAGTTATGGCTAAAATAAGTTTTTCATATAAAAATTTAAATTTTTCAAGGATTTTCATCGAAATTTTAATTTTTCAGGGGTGTTCACGAATTAACGTTCTTTTCGCTCTAGGACGCATATTTAAGGAGTTATGGCCAAAATAAATTTTTCATATAAAAATTTTAATTTTTAAAGGATTTTCATCGAAATTTTAATTTTTTGGAGGTGGTCACGAATTGAGGTCCTTTTCGCTCTAGGACGCATATTTAAGGAGTTATGGCCAAAATAAGTTTTTCATATAAAAATTTTAATTTTTCAAGGATTTTCATCGAAATTTTAATTTTTTGGAGGTGGTCACGAATTGAGGTCCTTTTCGCTCTAGGACGCATATGTAAGGAGTTATGGCTAAAATAAGTTTTTCATATAAAAATTTTAATTTTTCAAGGATTTTCATCGAAATTTAAATTTTTCAGGGGTGGTCACGAATTAACGTTCTTTTCGCTCTAGGACGCATATTTAAGGAGTTATGGCCAAAATAAGTTTTTCATATAAAAATTTTAATTTTTCAAGGATTTTCATCGAAATTTTAATTTTTTGGGGGTGGTCACGAAGTAACGTTCTTTTCGCTCTAGGACGCATATTTAAGGAGTTATGGCCAAAATAAGTTTTTCATATAACAATTGTAATTTTTCAAGGATTTTCATCGAAATTTTAATTTTTTGGAGGTGGTCACGAATTGAGGTCCTTTTCGCTCTAGGACCCATATTTAAGGAGTTATGGCCAAAATAAGTTTTTCATATAAACATTTTAATTTTTCAAGGATTTTCATCGACATTTCAATTTTTTTGGGGGTGTTCACGAATTAACGTTCTTTTCGCTCTAGGACGCTATTTAAGGAGTTATGGCCAAAATAAGTTTTTCATATAACAATTTTAATTTTTCAAGGATTTTCATCGAAATTTTAATTTTTCAGGGGTGGTCACGAATTAACGTTATTTTCGCTCTAGGACGCATATTTAAGGAGTTATGGCCAAAATAAGTTTTTCATATAACAATTTTAATTTTTCAAGGATTTTCATCGAAATTTTAATTTTTCAGGGGTGGTCACGAATTAACGTTATTTTCGCTCTAGGACGCATATTTAAGGAGTTATGGCCAAAATAAGTTTTTCATATAAAAATTTTAATTTTTCAAGGATTTTCATCGAAATTTTAATTTTTTGGAGGTGGTCACGAATTGAGGTCCTTTTCGCTCTAGAACGCATATTTAAGGAGTTATGGCCAAAATAAGTTTTTCATATAACAATTTTAATTTTTCAAGGATTTTCATCGAAATTTTAATTTTTCAGGTGTGGTCACGAATTAACGTTCTTTTCGCTCTAGGACGCATATTTAAGGAGTTATGGCCAAAATAAGTTTTTCATATAAAAATTTTAATTTTTCAAGGATTTTCATCGAAATTTTAATTTTTTGGAGGTGGTCACGAATTGAGGTCCTTTTCGCTCTAGAACGCATATTTAAGGAGTTATGGCCAAAATAAGTTTTTCATATAACAATTTTAATTTTTCAAGGATTTTTATCGAAATTTTAATTTTTCAGGGGTGGTCACGAATTAACGTTATTTTCGCTCTAGGACGCATATTTAAGGAGTTATGGCCAAAATAAGTTTTTCATATAACAATTTTAATTTTTCAAGGATTTTCATCGAAATTTTAATTTTTCAGGGGTGGTCACGAATTAACGTTATTTTCGCTCTAGGACGCATATTTAAGGAGTTATGGCCAAAATAAGTTTTTCATATAAAAATTTTAATTTTTCAAGGATTTTCATCGAAATTTTAATTTTTTGGAGGTGGTCACGAATTGAGGTCCTTTTCGCTCTAGAACGCATATTTAAGGAGTTATGGCCAAAATAAGTTTTTCATATAACAATTTTAATTTTTCAAGGATTTTCATCGAAATTTTAATTTTTCAGGGGTGGTCACGAATTAACGTTCTTTTCGCTCTAGGACGCATATTTAAGGAGTTATGGCCAAAATAAGTTTTTCATATAAAAATTTTATATTTTCAAGGATTTTCATCGAAATTTTAATTTTTTGGAGGTGGTCACGAATTGAGGTCCTTTTCGCGCTATGACGCATATGTAAGGAGTTATGGCTAAAATAAGTTTTTCATATAAAAATTTTAATTTTTCCAAGGATTTTCATCGAAATTTTGATTTTTTGGGGGTGGTCACGAATTAAGGTCCTTTTGGCTCTAGGACGCATATTTAAGGAGTTATGGCCAAAATAAGTTTTTCATATAAAAATTTCAATTTTTTAAGGATTTTCATCGAAATTTGGTCACGAATTAAGGTCCTTTTGGCTCTAGGACGCATATTTAAGGAGTTATGGCCAAAATAAGTTTTTCATATAAAAATTTGAATTTTTAAGGATTTTCATCGAAATTTTGATTTTTTGGGGGTGGTCACGAATTAAGGTCCTTTTGGCTCTAGGACGCATATTTAAGGAGTTATGGCCAAAATAAGTTTTTCATATAAAAATTTGAATTTTTTAAGGATTTTCATCGAAATTTTGATTTTTGGGGGTGGTCACGAATTAAGGTCCTTTTGGCTCTAGGACGCATATTTAAGGAGTTATGGCCAAAATAAGTTTTTCATATAAAAATTTGAATTTTTTAAGGATTTTCATCGAAATTTTGATTTTTTGGGGGTGGTCACGAATTAAGGTCCTTTTGGCTCTAGGACGCATATTTAAGGAGTTATGGCCAAAATAAGTTTTATATATAGAAATTTCAATTTTTTAAGGATTTTCATCGAAATTTTGATTTTTTGGGGGTGGTCACGAATTAAGGTCCTTTTGGCTCTAGGACGCATATTTAAGGAGTTATGGCCAAAATAAGTTTTTCATATAAAAATTTGAATTTTTTAAGGATTTTCATCGAAATTTTGATTTTTTGGGGGTGGTCACGAATTAAGGTCCTTTTCGCTCTAGGACGCATATTTAAGGAGTTATGGCCAAAATAAGTTTTTCATATAAAAATTTGAATTTTTTAAGGATTTTCATCGAAATTTTGATTTTTTGGGGGTGGTCACGAATTAAGGTCCTTTTGGCTCTAGGACGCATATTTAAGGAGTTATGGCCAAAATAAGTTTTTCATATGAAAATTTGAATTTTTTAAGGATTTTCATCGAAATTTTGATTTTTTGGGGGTGGTCACGAATTAAGGTCCTTTTGGCTCTAGAACGCATATTTAAGGAGTTATGGCCAAAATAAGTTTTTCATATAACAATTTAAATTTTTTAAGGATTTTCATCGAATTTTTGATTTTTTGGGGGTGGTCACGAATTAAGGTCCTTTTGGCTCTAGGACGCATATTTAAGGAGTTATAGCCAAAATAAGTTTTTCATATAAAAATTTCAATTTTTTAAGGATTTTCATCGAAATTTTGATTTTTTTGGGGTGGTCACGAATTAAGGTCCTTTTGGCTCTAGGACGCATATTTAAGGAGTTATGGCCAAAAAAAGTTTTTTATATAAAAATTTGAATTTTTTAAGGATTTTCATCGAAATTTTGATTTTTTGGGGGTGGTCACGAATTAAGGTCCTTTTGGCTCTAGGACGCATATTTAAGGAGTTATGACCAAAATAAGTTTTTCTTATAAAAATTTCAATTTTTTAAGGATTTTCATCGAAATTTTGATTTTTTGGGGGTGGTCACGAATTAAGGTCCTTTTGGCTCTAGGACGCATATTTAAGGAGTTATGGCCAAAATAAGTTTTTCATATAAAAATTTGAATGTTTTCAGGATTTTCATCGAAATTTTGGTTTTTTGGGGGTGGTCACGAATTAAGGTCCTTTTGGCTCTAGGACGCATATTTAAGGAGTTATGACCAAAATAAGTTTTTCTTATAAAAATTTCAATTTTTTAAGGATTTTCATCGAAATTTTGATTTTTTGGGGGTGGTCACGAATTAAGGTCCTTTTGGCTCTAGGACGCATATTTAAGGAGTTATGGCCAAAATAAGTTTTTCATATAAAAATTTCAATTTTCAAGGATTTTCATCGAAATTTCAATTTTTTGGGTGTGTTCACGAATTAAAGTTCTTTTCGCTCTAGGACGCATATTTAAGGAGTTGTGGCCAAAATAAGTTTTTCATATAAAAATTTTAATTTTTCCAAGGATTTTCATCGAAATTTTAATTTTTTGGGGTGGTCACGAATTAACGTTCTTTTCGCTCTAGGACACATATTTAAGGAGTTATGACCAAAATAAGTTTTTCATATAAAAATTTCAATTTTCAAGGATTTTCATCGAAATTTCAATTTTTTGGGGGTGTTCACGAATTAAAGTTCTTTTCGCTCTAGGACGCATATTTAAGGAGTTATGGCCAAAATAAGTTTTTCATATAAAAATTATAATTTTTCCAAGGATTTTCATCAAAATTTTAATTTTTTGGGGTGGTCACGAATTAACGTTCTTTTCGCTCTAGGACACATATTTAAGGAGTTATGGCCAAAATAAGTTTTTCATATAAAAATTTCAATTTTCAAGGATTTTCATCGAAATTTTAATTTTTTGGGGGTGGTCACGAATTAACGTTCTTTTCGCTCTAGGACGCATATTTAAGGAGTTATGGCCAAAATAAGTTTTTCATATAAAAATTTTAATTTTTCAAGGATTTTCATCGAAATTTTAATTTTTTGGAGGTGGTCACGAATTGAGGTCCTTTTCGCGCTATGACGCATATGTAAGGAGTTATGGCTAAAATAAGTTTTTCATATAAAAATTTTAATTTTTCCAAGGATTTTCATCGAAATTTTGATTTTTTGGGGGTGGTCACGAATTAAGGTCCTTTTGGCTCTAGGACGCATATTTAAGGAGTTATGGCCAAAATAAGTTTTTCATATAAAAATTTCAATTTTTTAAGGATTTTCATCGAAATTTGGTCACGAATTAAGGTCCTTTTGGCTCTAGGACGCATATTTAAGGAGTTATGGCCAAAATAAGTTTTTCATATAAAAATTTGAATTTTTAAGGATTTTCATCGAAATTTTGATTTTTTGGGGGTGGTCACGAATTAAGGTCCTTTTGGCTCTAGGACGCATATTTAAGGAGTTATGGCCAAAATAAGTTTTTCATATAAAAATTTGAATTTTTTAAGGATTTTCATCGAAATTTTGATTTTTGGGGGTGGTCACGAATTAAGGTCCTTTTGGCTCTAGGACGCATATTTAAGGAGTTATGGCCAAAATAAGTTTTTCATATAAAAATTTGAATTTTTTAAGGATTTTCATCGAAATTTTGATTTTTTGGGGGTGGTCACGAATTAAGGTCCTTTTGGCTCTAGGACGCATATTTAAGGAGTTATGGCCAAAATAAGTTTTATATATAGAAATTTCAATTTTTTAAGGATTTTCATCGAAATTTTGATTTTTTGGGGGTGGTCACGAATTAAGGTCCTTTTGGCTCTAGGACGCATATTTAAGGAGTTATGGCCAAAATAAGTTTTTCATATAAAAATTTGAATTTTTTAAGGATTTTCATCGAAATTTTGATTTTTTGGGGGTGGTCACGAATTAAGGTCCTTTTCGCTCTAGGACGCATATTTAAGGAGTTATGGCCAAAATAAGTTTTTCATATAAAAATTTGAATTTTTTAAGGATTTTCATCGAAATTTTGATTTTTTGGGGGTGGTCACGAATTAAGGTCCTTTTGGCTCTAGGACGCATATTTAAGGAGTTATGGCCAAAATAAGTTTTTCATATGAAAATTTGAATTTTTTAAGGATTTTCATCGAAATTTTGATTTTTTGGGGGTGGTCACGAATTAAGGTCCTTTTGGCTCTAGAACGCATATTTAAGGAGTTATGGCCAAAATAAGTTTTTCATATAACAATTTAAATTTTTTAAGGATTTTCATCGAATTTTTGATTTTTTGGGGGTGGTCACGAATTAAGGTCCTTTTGGCTCTAGGACGCATATTTAAGGAGTTATAGCCAAAATAAGTTTTTCATATAAAAATTTCAATTTTTTAAGGATTTTCATCGAAATTTTGATTTTTTTGGGGTGGTCACGAATTAAGGTCCTTTTGGCTCTAGGACGCATATTTAAGGAGTTATGGCCAAAAAAAGTTTTTTATATAAAAATTTGAATTTTTTAAGGATTTTCATCGAAATTTTGATTTTTTGGGGGTGGTCACGAATTAAGGTCCTTTTGGCTCTAGGACGCATATTTAAGGAGTTATGACCAAAATAAGTTTTTCTTATAAAAATTTCAATTTTTTAAGGATTTTCATCGAAATTTTGATTTTTTGGGGGTGGTCACGAATTAAGGTCCTTTTGGCTCTAGGACGCATATTTAAGGAGTTATGGCCAAAATAAGTTTTTCATATAAAAATTTGAATGTTTTCAGGATTTTCATCGAAATTTTGGTTTTTTGGGGGTGGTCACGAATTAATGTCCTTTTGGCTCTAGGACGCATATTTAAGGAGTTATGACCAAAATAAGTTTTTCTTATAAAAATTTCAATTTTTTAAGGATTTTCATCGAAATTTTGATTTTTTGGGGGTGGTCACGAATTAAGGTCCTTTTGGCTCTAGGACGCATATTTAAGGAGTTATGGCCAAAATAAGTTTTTCATATAAAAATTTCAATTTTCAAGGATTTTCATCGAAATTTCAATTTTTTGGGTGTGTTCACGAATTAAAGTTCTTTTCGCTCTAGGACGCATATTTAAGGAGTTGTGGCCAAAATAAGTTTTTCATATAAAAATTTTAATTTTTCCAAGGATTTTCATCGAAATTTTAATTTTTTGGGGTGGTCACGAATTAACGTTCTTTTCGCTCTAGGACACATATTTAAGGAGTTATGACCAAAATAAGTTTTTCATATAAAAATTTCAATTTTCAAGGATTTTCATCGAAATTTCAATTTTTTGGGGGTGTTCACGAATTAAAGTTCTTTTCGCTCTAGGACGCATATTTAAGGAGTTATGGCCAAAATAAGTTTTTCATATAAAAATTATAATTTTTCCAAGGATTTTCATCAAAATTTTAATTTTTTGGGGTGGTCACGAATTAACGTTCTTTTCGCTCTAGGACACATATTTAAGGAGTTATGGCCAAAATAAGTTTTTCATATAAAAATTTCAATTTTCAAGGATTTTCATCGAAATTTCAATTTTTTGGGGGTGGTCACGAATTAACGTTCTTTTCGCTCTAGGACGCATATTTAAGGAGTTATGGCCAAAATAAGTTTTTCATATAAAAATTATAATTTTTCAAGGATTTTCATCGAAATTTTAATTTTGTGGGTGTGGTCACGAATTAACGGTCTTTTTGCTCTAGGACGCATATTTAAGGAGTTATGGCCAATATAAGTTTTTCATATAAAAATTTAAATTTTTCAAGGATTTTCATCGAAATTTTAATTTTTTGGAGGTGGTCACGAATTGAGGTCCTTTTCGCTCTAGGACGCATATGTAAGGAGTTATGGCTAAAACAAGTTTTTCATATAAAAATTTAAATTTTTCAAGGATTTTCATCGAAATTTTAATTTTTCAGGGGTGTTCACGAATTAACGTTCTTTTCGCTCTAGGACGCATATTTAAGGAGTTATGGCCAAAATAAGTTTTTCATATAAAAATTAGATTTTTTAAGGATTTTCATCGAAATTTTGATTTTTTGGGGGTGGTCACGAATTAAGGTCCTTTTGGCTCTAGGACGCATATTTAAGGAGTTATGGCCAAAATAAGTTTTTCATATAAAAATTTTAATTTTTCAAGGATTTTCATCGAAATTTTAATTTTTTGGGTGTGGTCACGAATTAACGGTCTTTTTGCTCTAGGACGCATATTTAAGGAGTTATGGCCAATATAAGTTTTTCATATAAAAATTTTAATTTTTCAAGGATTTTCATCGAAATTTTAATTTTTTGGAGGTGGTCACGAATTGAGGTCCTTTACGCTCTAGGACGCATATGTAAGGAGTTATGGCTAAAATAAGTTTTTCATATAAAAATTTAAATTTTTCAAGGATTTTCATCGAAATTTTAATTTTTCAGGGGTGTTCACGAATTAACGTTCTTTTCGCTCTAGGACGCATATTTAAGGAGTTATGGCCAAAATAAGTTTTTCATATAAAAATTAGATTTTTTTAAGGATTTTCATCGAAATTTTGATTTTTTGGGGGTGGTCACGAATTAAGGTCCTTTTGGCTCTAGGACGCATATTTAAGGAGTTATGGCCAAAATAAGTTTTTCATATAAAAATTTTAATTTTTCAAGGATTTTCATCGAAATTTTAATTTTTTGGGTGTGGTCACGAATTAACGGTCTTTTTGCTCTAGGACGCATATTTAAGGAGTTATGGCCAATATAAGTTTTTCATATAAAAATTTTAATTTTTCAAGGATTTTCATCGAAATTTAAATTTTTTGGAGGTGGTCACGAATTGAGGTCCTTTTCGCTCTAGGACGCATATGTAAGGAGTTATGGCTAAAATAAGTTTTTCATATAAAAATTTTAATTTTTCAAGGATTTTCATCGAAATTTTAATTTTTCAGGGGTGGTCACGAATTAACGTTCTTTTCGCTCTAGGACGCATATTTAAGGAGTTATGGCCAAAATAAGTTTTTCATATAAAAATTAGATTTTTTTAAGGATTTTCATCGAAATTTTAATTTTTCAGGGGTGTTCACGAATTAACGTTCTTTTCGCTCTAGGACGCATATTTAAGGAGTTATGGCCAAAATAAGTTTTTCATATAAAAATTTTAATTTTTCAAGGATTTTCATCGTAATTTTAATTTTTTGGGTGTGGTCACGAATTAACGGTCTTTTCGCTCTAGGACGCATATTTAAGGAGTTATGGCCAAAATAAGTTTTTCATATAAAAATTTTAATTTTTCAAGGATTTTCATCGAAATTTTAATTTTTTGGAGGTGGTCACGAATTGAGGTCCTTTTCGCTCTAGGACGCATATGTAAGGAGTTATGGCTAAAATAAGTTTTTCATATAAAAATTTTAATTTTTCAAGGATTTTCATCGAAATTTTAATTTTTCAGGGGTGGTCACGAATTAACGTTCTTTTCGCTCTAGGACGCATATTTAAGGAGTTATGGCCAAAATAAGTTTTTCATATAAAAATTTTAATTTTTCCAAGGATTTTCATCGAAATTTTAATTTTTTTGGGGGTGGTCACGAATTAACGTTCTTTTCGCTCTAGGACGCATATTTAAGGAGTTATGGCCAAAATAAGTTTTTCATATAAAAATTTTAATTTTTCCAAGGATTTTCATCGAAATTTTAATTTTTCAGGGGTGGTCACGAATTAATTCTTTTCGCTCTAGGACGCATATTTAAGGAGTTATGGCCAAAATAAGTTTTTCATATAAAAATTTTAAATTTTTCGAGGATTTTCATCAAAATTTTAATTTTTAAGTGGTGGTCACGAATTGAGGTCCTTTTCGCTCTAGGACGCATATTTAAGGAGTTATGGCCAAAATAAGTTTTTCATATAAAAATTTCAATTTTCAAGGATTTTCATCGAAATTTCAATTTTTTGGGGGTGTTCACGAATTAAAGTTCTTTTCGCTCTAGGACGCATATTTAAGGAGTTATGACCAAAATAAGTTTTTCATATAAAAATTTTAATTTTTCCAAGGATTTTCATTGAAATTTTAATTTTTTGGGGTGGTCACGAATTAACGTTCTTTTCGCTCTAGGACACATATTTAAGGAGTTATGGCCAAAATAAGTTTTTCATATAAAAATTTTAATTTTTCAAGGATTTTCATCGAAATTTTAATTTTTTGGAGGTAGTCACGAATTGAGGTCCTTTTCGCTCTAGGACGCATATTTAAGGAGTTATGGCCAAAATAAGTTTTTCATATAAAAATTTTAATTTTTCCAAGGATTTTCATCGAAATTTTAATTTTTCAGGGGTGGTCACGAATTAATTCTTTTCGCTCTAGGACGCATATTTAAGGAGTTATGGCCAAAATAAGTTTTTCATATAAAAATTTTAAATTTTTCGAGGATTTTCATCAAAATTTTAATTTTTAAGTGGTGGTCACGAATTGAGGTCCTTTTCGCTCTAGGACGCATATTTAAGGAGTTATGGCCAAAATAAGTTTTTCATATAAAAATTTCAATTTTCAAGGATTTTCATCGAAATTTCAATTTTTTGGGGGTGGTCACGAATTAACCTTCTTTTCGCTCTAGGACACATATTTAAGGAGTTATGGCCAAAATAAGTTTTTCATATAAAAATTTTAATTTTTCTAGGATTTTCATCGTAATTTTAATTTTTTGGAGGTGGTCACGAATTAAGGTCCTTTTCGCTCTAGGACGCATATGTAAGGAGTTATGGCCAAAATAAGTTTTTCATATAAAAATTTCAATTTTTTAAGGATTTTCATCGAAATTTTGATTTTTTGGGGGTGGTCACGAATTAAGGTCCTTTTGGCTCTAGGACGCATATTTAAGGAGTTATGGCCAAAATAAGTTTTTCATATAAAAGTTTCAATTTTTTAAGCATTTTCATCGAAATTTTGATTTTTTGGGGGTGGTCACGAATTAAGGTCCTTTTGGATCTAGGACGCATATTTAAGGAGTTATGGCCAAAATAAGTTTTTCATATAAAAATTTTAATTTTTCAAGGATTTTCATCGAAATTTTAATTTTTTGGGTGTGGTCACGAATTAACGGTCTTTTTGCTCTAGGACGCATATTTAAGGAGTTATGGCCAATATAAGTTTTTCATATAAAAATTTTAATTTTTCAAGAATTTTCATCGAAATTTTAATTTTTTGGAGGTGGTCACGAATTGAGGTCCTTTTCGCTCTAGGACGCATATGTAAGGAGTTATGGCTAAAATAAGTTTTTCATATAAAAATTTAAATTTTTCAAGGATTTTCATCGAAATTTTAATTTTTCATTGGTGTTCACGAATTAACGTTCTTTTCGCTCTAGGACGCATATTTAAGGAGTTATGGCCAAAATAAGTTTTTCATATAAAAATTTTAATTTTTCCAAGGATTTTCATCGAAATTTTAATTTTTTTGGGGGTGGTCACGAATTAACGTTCTTTTCGCTCTAGGACGCATATTTAAGGAGTTATGGCCAAAATAAGTTTTTCATATAAAATTTTCAATTTTCAAGGATTTTCATCGAAATTTCAATTTGTTGGGGGTGTTCACGAATTAACGTTCTTTTCGCTCTAGGACGCATATTTAAGGAGTTATGGCCAAAATAAGTTTTTCATATAAAAATTTTAATTTTTCAAGGATTTTCATCGAAATTTTAATTTTTTGGAGGTGGTCACGAATTGAGGTCCTTTTCGCTCTAGAACGCATATTTAAGGAGTTATGGCCAAAATAAGTTTTTCATATAAAAATTTTAATTTTTCAAGGATTTTCATCGAAATTTTAATTTTTCAGGGGTGGTCACGAATTAACGTTATTTTCGCTCTAGGACGCATATTTAAGGAGTTATGGCCAAAATAAGTTTTTCATATAAAAATTTTAATTTTTCAAGGATTTTCATCGAAATTTTAATTTTTTGGAGGTGGTCACGAATTGAGGTCCTTTTCGCTCTAGGACGCATATTTAAGGAGTTATGGCCAAAATAAGTTTTTCATATAAAAATTTCAATTTTCAAGGATTTTCATCGAAATTTCAATTTTTTGGGGGTGTTCACGAATTAAAGTTCTTTTCGCTCTAGGAGGCATATTTAAGGAGTTATGGCCAAAATAAGTTTTTCATATAAAAATTTTAATTTTTCCAAGGATGTTCATTGAAATTTTAATTTTTTGGAGGTGGTCACGAATTAAGGTCCTTTTGGCTCTAGGACGCATATTTAAGGAGTTATGGCCAAAATAAGTTTTTCATATAAAAGTTTCCATTTTTTAAGCATTTTCATCGAAATTTTGATTTTTTGGGGGTGGTCACGAATTAAGGTCCATTGGCTCTAGGAGGCATATTTAAGGAGTTATGGCCAAAATAAGTTTTTCATATAAAAATTTTAATTTTTCAAGGATTTTCATCGAAATTTTAATTTTTTGGGTGTGGTCACGAATTAACGGTCTTTTTGCTCTAGGACGCATATTTAAGGAGTTATGGCCAAAATAAGTTTTTCATATAAAAATTTTAATTTTTCAAGGATTTTCATCGAAATTTTAATTTTTTGGAGGTGGTCACGAATTGAGGTCCTTTTCGCTCTAGGACGCATATGTAAGGAGTTATGGCTAAAATAAGTTTTTCATATAAAAATTTAAATTTTTCAAGGATTTTCATCGAAATTTTAATTTTTCAGGGGTGTTCACGAATTAACGTTCTTTTCGCTCTAGGACGCATATTTAAGGAGTTATGGCCAAAATAAGTTTTTCATATAAAAATTTTAATTTTTCCAAGGATTTTCATCGAAATTTTAATTTTTTTGGGGGTGGTCACGAATTAACGTTCTTTTCGCTCTAGGACGCATATTTAAGGAGTTATGGCCAAAATAAGTTTTTCATATAACAATTGTAATTTTTCAAGGATTTTCATCGAAATTTTAATTTTTTGGAGGTAGTCACGAATTGAGGTCCTTTTCGCTCTAGGACGCATATTTAAGGAGTTATGGCCAAAATAAGTTTTTCATATAAACATTTTAATTTTTCAAGGATTTTCATCGACATTTCAATTTTTTGGGGGTGTTCACGAATTAACGTTCTTTTCGCTCTAGGACGCATATTTAAGGAGTTATGGCCAAAATAAGTTTTTCATATAAAAATTTTAATTTTTCCAAGGATTTTCATCGAAATTTTAATTTTTCAGGGGTGGTCACGAATTAATTCTTTTCGCTCTAGGACGCATATTTAAGGAGTTATGGCCAAAATAAGTTTTTCATATAAAAATTTTAATTTTTCAAGGATTTTCATCGAAATTTTAATTTTTTGGAGGTGGTCACGAATTGAGGTCCTTTTCGCTCTAGAACGCATATTTAAGGAGTTATGGCCAAAATAAGTTTTTAATTTTTCAAGGATTTTCATCGAAATTTTAATTTTTCAGGGGTGGTCACGAGTTAACGTTATTTTCGCTCTAGGACGCATATTTAAGGAGTTATGGCCAAAATAAGTTTTTCATATAACAATTTTAATTTTTCAAGAATTTTCATCGAAATTTTAATTTTTCAGGGGTGGTCACGAATTAACGTTATTTTCGCTCTAGGACGCATATTTAAGGAGTTATGGCCAAAATAAGTGTTTCATATAAAAATTTTAATTTTTCAAGGATTTTCATCGAAATTTTAATTTTTTGGGTGTGGTCACGAATTAACGGTCTTTTTGCTCTAGGACGCATATTTAAGGAGTTATGGCCAAAATAAGTTTTTCATATAAAACTTTTAATTTTTCAAGGATTTTCATCGAAATTTTAATTTTTTGGAGGTAGTCACGAATTGAGGTCCTTTTCGCTCTAGGACGCATATGTAAGGAGTTATGGCTAAAATAAGTTTTTCATATAAAAATTTTAATTTTTCAAGGATTTTCATCGAAATTTCAATTTTTTGGGGGTGGTCACGAATTAACATTCTTTTCGCTCTAGGACGCATATTTAAGGAGTTATGGCCAAAATAAGTTTTTCATATAAAAATTTTAAATTTTTCGAGGATTTTCATCAAAATTTTAATTTTTAAGTGGTGGTCACGAATTGAGGTCCTTTTCGCTCTAGGACGCATATTTAAGGAGTTATGGCCAAAATAAGTTTTTCATATAAAAATTTCAATCTTCAAGGATTTTCATCGAAATTTCAATTTTTTGGGGGTGTTCACGAATTAAAGTTCTTTTCGCTCTAGGACGCATATTTAAGGAGTTATGGCCAAAATAAGTTTTTCATATAAAAATTTTAATTTTTCCAAGGATTTTCATTGAAATTTTAATTTTTCAGGGGTGGTCACGAATTAACGTTCTTTTCGCTCTAGGACGCATATTTAAGGAGTTATGGCCAAAATAAGTTTTTCATATAAAAATTTTAATTGTTCAAGGATTTTCATCGAAATTTAAATTTTTCAGGGGTGGTCACGAATTAATTCTTTTCGCTCTAGGACGCATATTTAAGGAGTTATGGCCAAAATAAGTTTTTCATATAAAAATTTTAATTTTTCAAGGATTTTCATCGAAATTTTAATTTTTTGGAGGTGGTCACGAATTGAGGTCCTTTTCGCTCTAGAACGCATATTTAAGGAGTTATGGCCAAAATAAGTTTTTCATATAAAAATTTTAATTTTTCAAGGATTTTCATCGAAATTTTAATTTTTCAGGGGTGGTCACGAATTAACGTTATTTTCGCTCTAGGACGCATATTTAAGGAGTTATGGCCAAAATAAGTTTTTCATATAACAATTTTAATTTTTCAAGAATTTTCATCGAAATTTTAATTTTTCAGGGGTGGTCACGAATTAACGTTATTTTCGCTCTAGGACGCATATTTAAGGAGTTATGGCCAAAATAAGTTTTTCATATAAAAATTTTAATTTTTCAAGGATTTTCATCGAAATTTTAATTTTTTGGGTGTGGTCACGAATTAACGGTCTTTTTGCTCTAGGACGCATATTTAAGGAGTTATAGCCAAAATAAGTTTTTCATATAAAACTTTTAATTTTTCAAGGATTTTCATCGAAATTTTAATTTTTTGGAGGTGGTCACGAATTGAGGTCCTTTTCGCTCTAGGACGCATATGTAAGGAGTTATGGCTAAAATAAGTTTTTCATATAAAAATTTTAATTTTTCAAGGATTTTCATCGAAATTTCAATTTTTTGGGGGTGGTCACGAATTAACATTCTTTTCGCTCTAGGACGCATATTTAAGGAGTTATGGCCAAAATAAGTTTTTCATATAAAAATTTTAAATTTTTCGAGGATTTTCATCAAAATTTTAATTTTTAAGTGGTGGTCACGAATTGAGGTCCTTTTCGCTCTAGGACGCATATTTAAGGAGTTATGGCCAAAATAAGTTTTTCATATAAAAATTTCAATCTTCAAGGATTTTCATCGAAATTTCAATTTTTTGGGGGTGTTCACGAATTAAAGTTCTTTTCGCTCTAGGACGCATATTTAAGGAGTTATGGCCAAAATAAGTTTTTCATATAAAAATTTTAATTTTTCCAAGGATTTTCATTGAAATTTTAATTTTTCAGGGGTGGTCACGAATTAACGTTCTTTTCGCTCTAGGACACATATTTAAGGAGTTATGGCCAAAATAAGTTTTTCATATAAAAATTTTAATTTTTCAAGGATTTTCATCGAAATTTTAATTTTTTGGAGGTGGTCACGAATTGAGGTCCTTTTCGCTCTAGGACGCATATTTAAGGAGTTATGGCTAAAATAAGTTTTTCATATAAAAATTTAAAATTTTCAAGGATTTTCATCGAAATTTTAATTTTTCAGGGGTGGTCACGAATTAACGTTCTTTTCGCTCTAGGACGCATATTTAAGGAGTTATGGCCAAAATAAGTTTTTCATATAAAAATTTTAATTTTTCTAGGATTTTCATCGAAATTTTAATTTTTTGGAGGTGGTCACGAATTAAGGTCCTTTTGGCTCTAGGACGCATATTTAAGGAGTTATGGCCAAAATAAGTTTTTCATATAAAAATTTCAATTTTTTAAGGATTTTCATCGAAATTTTGATTTTTTGGGGGTGGTCACGAATTAAGGTCCTTTTGGCTCTAGGACGCATATTTAAGGAGTTATGGCCAAAATAAGTTTTTTATATAAAAATTTGAATTTTTTAAGGATTTTCATCGAAATTTTGATTTTTTGGGGGTGGTCACGAATTAAGGTCCTTTTGGCTCTAGGACGCATATTTAAGGAGTTATGACCAAAATAAGTTTTTCTTATAAAAATTTCAATTTTTTAAGGATTTTCATCGAAATTTTGATTTTTTGGGGGTGGTCACGAATTAAGGTCCTTTTGGCTCTAGGACGCATATTTAAGGAGTTATGGCCAAAATAAGTGTTTCATATAAAAATTTGAATTTTTTCAGGATTTTCATCGAAATTTTGGTTTTTTGGGGGTGGTCACGAATTAAGGTCCTTTTGGCTCTAGGACGCATATTTAAGGAGTTATGACCAAAATAAGTTTTTCATATAAAAATTTCAATTTTTTAAGGATTTTCATCGAAATTTTGATTTTTTGGGGGTGGTCACGAATTAAGGTCCTTTTGGCTCTAGGACGCATATTTAAGGAGTTATGGCCAAAATAAGTTTTTCATATAAAAGTTTCAATTTTTTAAGCATTTTCATCGAAATTTTGATTTTTTGGGGGTGGTCACGAATTAAGGTCCTTTTGGCTCTAGGACGCATATTTAAGGAGTTATGGCCAAAATAAGTTTTTCATATAAAAATTGAATTTTTAAGGATTTTCATCGAAATTTTGATTTTTTGGGGGTGGTCACGAATTAAGGTCCTTTTGGCTCTAGGACGCATATTTAAGGAGTTATGGCCAACATAAGTGTTTCATATAAAAATTTTAATTTTTCAAGGATTTTCATCGAAATTTTAATTTTTTGGAGGTGGTCACGAATTGAGGTCCTTTTCGCTCTAGGACGCATATTTAAGGAGTTATGGCCAAAATAAGTTTTTCATATAACAATTGTAATTTTTCAAGGATTTTCATCGAAATTTTAATTTTTTGGAGGTGGTCACGAATTGAGGTCCTTTTCGCTCTAGGACGCATATTTAAGGAGTTATGGCCAAAATAAGTTTTTCATATAAACATTTTAATTTTTCAAGGATTTTCATCGACATTTCAATTTTTTGGGGGTGTTCACGAATTAACGTTCTTTTCGCTCTAGGACGCTATTTAAGGAGTTATGGCCAAAATAAGTTTTTCATATAAAAATTTTAATTTTTCAAGGATTTTCATCGAAATTTTAATTTTTTGGAGGTGATCACGAATTGGGGTCCTTTTCGCTCTAGGACGCATATTTAAGGAGTTATGGCCAAAATAAGTTTTTCATATAAAAATTTTAATTTTTCAAGGATTTTCATCGAAATTTTAATTTTTTGGAGGTGGTCACGAATTGAGGTCCTTTTCGCTCTAGAACGCATATTTAAGGAGTTATGGCCAAAATAAGTTTTTCATATAACAATTTTAATTTTTCAAGGATTTTCATCGAAATTTTAATTTTTCAGGGGTGGCCACGAATTAACGTTATTTTCGCTCTAGGACGCATATTTAAGGAGTTATGGCCAAAATAAGTTTTTCATATAAAAATTTCAATTTTTCAAGGATTTTCATCGAAATTTTAATTTTGTGGGTGTGGTCACGAATTAACGGTATTTTTGCTCTAGGACGCATATTTAAGGAGTTATGGCCAAAATAAGTTTTTCATATAAACATTTTAATTTTTCAAGGATTTTCATCGAAATTTTAATTTTTTGGAGGTGGTCACGAATTGAGGTCCTTTTCGCTCTAGGACGCATATGTAAGGAGTTATGGCCAATATAAGTTTTTCATATAAAAATTTTAATTTTTCAAGGATTTTCATCGAAATTTTAATTTTTTGGAGGTGGTCACGAATTGAGGTCCTTTTCGCTCTAGGACGCATATGTAAGGAGTTATGGCTAAAATAAGTTTTTCATATAAAAATTTAAAATTTTCAAGGATTTTCATCGAAATTTTAATTTTTTGGGTGTGGTCACGAATTAACGTTCTTTTTGCTCTAGGACGCATATTTAAGGAGTTATGGCCAAAATAAGTTTTTCATATAAAAATTTTAATTTTTCAAGGATTTTCATCGAAATTTTAATTTTTTGGGTGTGGTCACGAATTAACGGTCTTTTTGCTCTAGGACGCATATTTAAGGAGTTATGGCCAAAATAAGTTTTTCATATAAAAATTTCAATTTTCAAGGATTTTCATCGAAATTTCAATTTTTTGGGGGTGGTCACGAATTAAAGTTCTTTTCGCTCTAGGACGCATATTTAAGGAGTTATGGCCAAAATAAGTTTTTCATATAAAAATTTTAATTTTTCCAAGGATTTTCATCGAAATTTTAATTTTTTGGGGTGGTCACGAATTAACGTTCTTTTCGCTCTAGGACGCATATGTAAGGAGTTATGGCCAAAATAAGTTTTTCATATAAAAATTTTAAATTTTTTCGAGGATTTTCATCAAAGTTTTAATTTTTAAGTGGTGGTCACGAATTAGCGTTCTTTTCGCTCTAAGACGCATATTTAAGGAGTTATGGCTAAAATAAGGTTTTCATATAAAAATTTTAATTTTTCAAGGATTTTCATCGAAATTTTAATTTTTTGGAGGTGGTCACGAATTGAGGTCCTTTTCGCTCTAGGACGCATATTTAAGGAGTTTGGCTAAAATAAGTTTTTCATATAAAAATTTAAATTTTTCAAGGATTTTCATCGAAATTTTAATTTTTCAGGGGTGGTCACGAATTAACGTTCTTTTCGCTCTAGGACGCATATTTAAGGAGTTATGGCCAAAATAAGTTTTTCATATAAAAATTTTAATTTTTCCAAGGATTTTCATCGAAATTTTAATTTTTTGGGGGTGGTCACGAATTAACGTTCTTTTCGCTCTAGGACGCATATTTAAGGAGTTATGGCCAAAATAAGTTTTTCATATAACAATTGTAATTTTTCAAGGATTTTCATCGAAATTTTAATTTTTTGGAGGTGGTCACGAATTGAGGTCCTTTTCGCTCTAGGACGCATATTTAAGGAGTTATGGCCAAAATAAGTTTTTCATATAAACATTTTAATTTTTCAAGGATTTTCATCGACATTTCAATTTTTTGGGGGTGTTCACGAATTAACGTTCTTTTCGCTCTAGGACGCTATTTAAGGAGTTATGGCCAAAATAAGTTTTTCATATAAAAATTTTAATTTTGCAAGGATTTTCATCGAAATTTTAATTTTTTGGAGGTGGTCACGAATTGGGGTCCTTTTCGCTCTAGGACGCATATTTAAGGAGTTATGGCCAAAATAAGTTTTTCATATAACAATTTTAATTTTTCAAGGATTTTCATCGAAATTTTAATTTTTCAGGGGTGGTCACGAATTAACGTTATTTTCGCTCTAGGACGCATATTTAAGGAGTTATGGCCAAAATAAGTTTTTCATATAAAAATTTTAATTTTTCAAGGATTTTCATCGAAATTTTAATTTTTTGGAGGTGGTCACGAATTGAGGTCCTTTTCGCTCTAGAACGCATATTTAAGGAGTTATGGCCAAAATAAGTTTTTCATATAACAATTTTAATTTTTCAAGGATTTTCATCGAAATTTTAATTTTTCAGGGGTGGTCACGAATTAACGTTATTTTCGCTCTAGGACGCATATTTAAGGAGTTATGGCCAAAATAAGTTTTTCATATAAAAATTTTAATTTTTCAAGGATTTTCATCGAAATTTTAATTTTTTGGGTGTGGTCACGAATTAACGGTCTTTTCGCTCTAGGACGCATATTTAAGGAGTTATGGCCAAAATAAGTTTTTCATATAAAAATTTTAATTTTTCAAGGATTTTCATCGAAATTTTAATTTTTTGGGTGTGGTCACGAATTAACGGTCTTTTCGCTCTAGGACGCATATTTAAGGAGTTATGGCCAAAATAAGTTTTTCATATAAAAATTTTAATTTTTCAAGGATTTTCATCGAAATTTTAATTTTTTGGAGGTGGTCACGAATTGAGGTCCTTTTCGCTCTAGGACGCATATGTAAGGAGTTGTGGCTAAAATAAGTTTTTCATATAAAAATTTAAAATTTTCAAGGATTTTCATCGAAATTTTAATTTTTCAGGGGTGGTCACGAATTAACGTTCTTTTCGCTCTAGGACGCATATTTAAGGAGTTATGGCCAAAATAAGTTTTTCATATAAAAATTTTAATTTTTCAAGGATTTTCATCGAAATTTTAATTTTTTGGAGGTGGTCACGAATTGAGGTCATTTTCGCTCTAGGACGCATATTTAAGGAGTTATGGCCAAAATAAGTTTTTCATATAAAAATTTTAATTTTTCAAGGATTTTCATCGAAATTTTAATTTTTTGGAGGTGGTCACGAATTGAGGTCCTTTTCGCTCTAGGACGCATATGTAAGGAGTTATGGCTAAAATAAGTTTTTCATATAAAAATTTTAATTTTTCAAGGATTTTCATCGAAATTTTAATTTTTCAGGGGTGGTCACGAATTGAGGTCCTTTTCGCTCTAGGACGCATATTTAAGGAGTTATGGCCAAAATAAGTTTTTCAATAAAAATTTCAATTTTCAAGGATTTTCATTGAAATTTCAATTTTTTGGGGGTGTTCACGAATTAAAGTTCTTTTCGCTCTAGGACGCATATTTAAGGAGTTATGGCTAAAATAAGGTTTTCATATAAAAATTTTAATTTTTCAAGGATTTTCATCGAAATTTTAATTTTTTGGAGGTGGTCACGAATTGAGGTCCTTTTCGCTCTAGGACGCATATTTAAGGAGTTATGGCCAAAATAAGTTTTTCATATAAAAATTTCAATTTTCAAGGATTTTCATCGAAATTTCAATTTTTTGGGGGTGTTCACGAATTAAAGTTCTTTTCGCTCTAGGACGCATATTTAAGGAGTTATGGCCAAAATAAGTTTTTCATATAAAAATTTTAATTTTTCCAAGGATTTTCATCGAAATTTTAATTTTTTGGTGTGGTCACGAATTAACGTTCTTTTCGCTCTAGGACACATATTTAAGGAGTTATGGCCAAAATAAGTTTTTCATATAAAAATTTTAATTTTTCAAGGATTTTCATCGAAATTTTAATTTTTTGGAGGTGGTCACGAATTGAGGTCCTTTTCGCTCTAGGACGCATATGTAAGGAGTTATGGCCAAAATAAGTTTTTCATATAAAAATTTAAATTTTTCAAGGATTTTCATCGAAATTTTAATTTTTCAGGGGTGGTCACGAATAACGTTCTTTTCGCTCTAGGACGCATATTTAAGGAGTTATGGCCAAAATAAGTTTTTCATATAAAAATTTTAATTTTTCAAGGATTTTCATCGAAATTTTAATTTTTTGGAGGTGGTCACGAATTGAGGTCATTTTCGCTCTAGGACGCATATTGAAGGAGTTATGGCCAAAATAAGTTTTTCATATAAAAATTTTAATTTTTCAAGGATTTTCATCGAAATTTTAATTTTTTGGAGGTGGTCACGAATTGAGGTCCTTTTCGCTCTAGGACGCATATGTAAGGAGTTATGGCTAAAATAAGTTTTTCATATAAAAATTTTAATTTTTCAAGGATTTTCATCGAAATTTTAATTTCTTGGAGGTGGTCACGAATTGAGGTCCTTTTCGCTCTAGGACGCATATTTAAGGAGTTATGGCCAAAATAAGTTTTTCATATAAAAATTTCAATTTTCAAGGATTTTCATCGAAATTTCAATTTTTTGGGGGTGTTCACGAATTAACGTTCTTTTCGCTCTAGGACGCATATTTAAGGAGTTATGGCCAAAATAAGTTTTTCATATAAAAATTTTAATTTTTCAAGGATTTTCATCGAAATTTTAATTTCTTGGAGGTGGTCACGAATTGAGGTCCTTTTCGCTCTAGGACGCATATTTAAGGAGTTATGGCCAAAATAAGTTTTTCATATAAAAATTTCAATTTTCAAGGATTTTCATCGAAATTTCAATTTTTTGGGGGTGTTCACGAATTAACGTTCTTTTCGCTCTAGGACGCATATTTAAGGAGTTATGGCCAAAATAAGTTTTTCATATAAAAATTTTAATTTTTCAAGGATTTTCATCGAAATTTTAATTTTTTGGAGGTGGTCACGAATAGAGGTCCTTTTCGCTCTAGAACGCATATTTAAGGAGTTATGGCCAAAATAAGTTTTTCATATAACAATTTTAATTTTTCAAGGATTTCCATCGAAATTTTAATTTTTCAGGGGTGGTTACGAATTAACGTTCTTTTCGCTCTAGGACGCATATTTAAGGAGTTATGGCCAAAATAAGTTTTTCATATAAAAATTTTAATTTTTCCAAGAATTTTCATCGAAATTTTAATTTTTTGGGGGTGGTCACGAATTAACGTTCTTTTCGCTCTAGGACGCATATTTAAGGAGTTATGGCCAAAATAAGTTTTTCATATAAAAATTTTAATTTTTCAAGGATTTTCATCGAAATTTTAATTTCTTGGAGGTGGTCACGAATTGAGGTCCTTTTCGCTCTAGGACGCATATTTAAGGAGTTATGGCCAAAATAAGTTTTTCATATAAAAATTTAAATTTTTCAAGGATTTTCATCGACATTTCAATTTTTTGGGGGTGTTCACGAATTAACGTTCTTTTCGCTCTAGGACGCATATTTAAGGAGTTATGGCTAAAATAAGGTTTTCATATAAAAATTTTAATTTTTCAAGGATTTTCATCTAAATTTTAATTTTTTGGAGGTGGTCACGAATTGAGGTCCTTTTCGCTCTAGGACGCATATTTAAGGAGTTATGGCCAAAATAAGTTTTTCATATAAAAATTTCAATTTTCAAGGATTTTCATCGAAATTTCAATTTTTTGGGGGTGTTCACGAATTAGCGTTCTTTTCGCTCTAGGACGCATATTTAAGGAGTTATGGCCAAAATAAGTTTTTCATATACAAATTTTAATTTTTCAAGGATTTTCATCGAAATTTTAATTTTTTGGAGGTGGTCACGAATTGAGGTCCTTTTCGCTCTAGAACGCATATTTAAGGAGTTATGGCCAAAATAAGTTTTTCATATAACAATTTTTATTTTTCAAGGATTTTCATCGAAATTTTAATTTTTCAGGGGTGGTCACGAATTAACGTTCTTTTCGCTCTAGGACGCATATTTAAGGAGTTATGGCCAAAATAAGTTTTTCATATAAAAATTTTAATTTTTCCAAGTATTTTCATCGAAATTTTAATTTTTTTGGGGGTGGTCACGAATTAACGTTCTTTTCGCTCTAGGACGCATATTTAAGGAGTTATGGCCAAAATAAGTTTTTCATATAAAAATTTTAAATTTTTCGAGGATTTTCATCAAAATTTTAATTTTTAAGTGGTTGTCACGAATTAACGTTCTTTTCGCTCTAGGACGCATATTTAAGGAGTTATGGCTAAAATAAGGTTTTCATATAAAAATTTTAATTTTTCAAGGATTTTCATCGAAATTTTAATTTTTTGGAGGTGTTCACGAATTGAGGTCCTTTTCGCTCTAGGACGCATATTTAAGGAGTTATGGCCAAAATAAGTTTTTCATATAAACATTTTAATTTGTCAAGGATTTTCATCGAAATTTTAATTTGTTGGGGGTGGTCACGAATTAACGTTCTTTTCGCTCTAGGACGCATATTTAAGGAGTTATGGCCAAAATAAGTTTTTCATATAAAAATTTCAATTTTCAAGAATTTTCATCGAAATTTCAATTTTTTGGGGGTGTTCACGAATTAGCGTTCTTTTCGCTCTAGGACGCATATTTAAGGAGTTATGGCCAAAATAAGTTTTTCATATAACAATTTTAATTTTTCAAGGATTTTCATCGAAATTTTAATTTTTCAGGGGTGGTCACGAATTAACGTTCTTTTCGCTCTAGGGCGCATATTTAAGGAGTTATGGCCAAAATAAGTTTTTCATATAAAAATTTTAATTTTTCCAAGGACGCATATTTAAGGAGTTATGGCCAAAATAAAAAATGGCCAAAATAAAAATTTCATATAAAAATTTTAATTTTTCAAGGATTTTCATCGAAATTTTAATATTTTGGAGGTGGTCACGAATTGAGGTCCTTTTCGCTCTAGAACGCATATTTAAGGAGTTATGGCCAAAATAAGTTTTTCATTTAACAATTTTAATTTTTCAAGGATTTTCATCGAAATTTTAATTTTTCAGGGGTGGTCACGAATTAACGTTCTTTTCGCTCTAGGACGCATATTTAAAGAGTTATGGCCAAAATAAGTTTTTCATATAAAAACTTCAATTTTCAAGGATTTTCATCGAAATTTTAATTTTTTGGAGGTGGTCACGAATTGAGGTCCTTTTCGCTCTAGGACGCATATTTAAGGAGTTATGGCCAAAATAAGTTTTTCATATAAAAATTTCAATTTTCAAGGATTTTCATCGAAATTTCAATTTTTTGGGGGTGTTCACGAATTAAAGTTCTTTTCGCTCTAGGACGCATATTTAAGGAGTTATGGCCAAAATAAGTTTTTCATATAAAAATTTTAATTTTTCCAAGGATTTTCATCGAAATTTAAATTTTTTGGGGTGGTCACGAATTAACGTTCTTTTCGCTCTAGGACACATATTTAAGGAGTTATGGCCAAAACAAGTTTTTCATTTAAAAATTTCAATTTTCAAGGATTTTCATCGAAATTTCAATTTTTTGGGGGTGTTCACGAATTAAAGTTCTTTTCGCTCTAGGACGCATATTTAAGGAGTTATGGCCAAAATAAGTTTTTCATATAAAAATTTTAATTTTTCCAAGGATTTTCATCGAAATTTTAATTTTTTGGGGTGGTCACGAATTAACGTTCTTTTCGCTCTAGGACACATATTTAAGGAGTTATGGCCAAAATAAGTTTTTCATATAAAAATTTAATTTTTCAAGGATTTTCATCGAAATTTCAATTTTTTGGGGGTGGTCACGAATTAACGTTCTTTTCGCTCTAGGACGCATATTTAAGGAGTTATGTCCAAAATAAGTTTTTCATATAAAAATTTTAATTTTTCAAGGATTTTCATCGAAATTTTAATTTTTTGGGTGTGGTCACGAATTAACGGTCTTTTCGCTCTAGGACGCATATTTAAGGAGTTTGGCCAAAATAAGTTTTTCATATAAAAATTTTAATTTTTCAAGGATTTTCATCGAAATTTTAATTTTTTGGAGATGGTCACGAATTGAGGTCCTTTTCGCTCTAGGACGCAAATTTAAGGAGTTATGGCTAAAATAAGTTTTTCATATAAAAATTTAAATTTTTCAAGGATTTTCATCGAAATTTTAATTTTTCAGGGGTGTTCACGAATTAACGTTCTTTTCGCTCTAGGACGCATATTTAAGGAGTTATGGCCAAAATAAGTTTTTCATATAAAAATTAAATTTTTCAAGGATTTTCATCGAAATTTTAATTTTTTGGAGGTGGTCACGAATTGAGGTCCTTTTCGCTCTAGGACGCATATTTAAGGAGTTATGGCCAAAATAAGTTTTTCATATAACAATTTTAATTTTTCAAGAATTTTCATCGAAATTTTAATTTTTCAGGGGTGGTCACGAATTAACGTTATTTTCGCTCTAGGACGCATATTTAAGGAGTTATGGCCAAAATAAATTTTTCATATAACAATTTTAATTTTTCAAGGATTTTCATCGAAATTTTAATTTTTTGGAGGTGGTCACGAGTTGAGGTCCTTTTCGCTCTAGGACGCATATTTAAGGAGTTATGGCCAAAATAAGTTTTTCATATAAAAATTTCAATTTTCAAGGATTTTCATCGAAATTTCAATTTTTTGGGGGTGTCACGAATTAACGTTCTTTTCGCTCTAGGACGCATATTTAAGGAGTTATGGCCAAAATAAGTTTTTCATATAAAAATTTAATTTTTCAAGGATTTTCATCGAAATTTTAATTTTTTGGAGGTGGTCACGAATTGAGGTCCTTTTCGCTCTAGGACGCATATTTAAGGAGTTATGGCCAAAATAAGTTTTTCATATAACAATTTTAATTTTTCAAGGATTTTCATCGAAATTTTAATTTTTCAGGGGTGGTCACGAATTAACGTTATTTTCGCTCTAGGACGCATATTTAAGGAGTTATGGCCAAAATAAGTTTTTCATATAACAATCTTAATTTTTCAAGGATTTTCATCGAAATTTTAATTTTTTGGAGGTGGTCACGAATTGAGGTCCTTTTCGCTCTAGGACGCATATTTAAGGAGTTATGGCCAAAATAAGTTTTTCATATAAAAATTTCAATTTTCAAGGATTTTCATCGAAATTTCAATTTTTTGGGGGTGTCACGAATTAACGTTCTTTTCGCTCTAGGACGCATATTTAAGGAGTTATGGCCAAAATAAGTTTTTCATATAAAAATTTTAATTTTTCAAGGATTTTCATCGAAATTTTAATTTTTTGGAGGTGGTCACGAATTGACGTTCTTTTCGCTCTAGAACGCATATTTAAGGAGTTATGGCCAAAATAAGTTTTTCATATAACAATTTTAATTTTTCAAGGATTTTCATCGAAATTTTAATTTTTCAGGGGTGGTCACGAATTAACGTTCTTTTCGCTCTAGAACGCATATTTAAGGAGTTATGGCCAAAATAAGTTTTTCATACAAAAATTTTAATTTTTCAAGGATTTTCATCGAAATTTTAATTTTTCAGCGGTGGTCACGAATTAACGTTCTTTTCGCTCTAGGACGCATATTTAAGGAGTTATGGCCAAAATAAGTTTTTCATATAAAAATTTTAAATTTTTCGAGGATTTTCATCAAAATTTTAATTTTTAAGTGGTGGTCACGAATTAACGTTCTTTTCGCTCTAGGGCGCATATTTAAGGAGTTATGGCTAAAATAAGGTTTTCATATAAAAATTTTAATTTTTCAAGGATTTTCATCGAAATTTTAATTTTTTGGAGGTGGTCACGAATTGAGGTCCTTTTCGCTCTAGGAAGCATATTTAAGGAGTTATGGCCAAAATAAGTTTTTCATATAAAAATTTCAATTTTCAAGGATTTTCATCGAAATTTCAATTTTTGGGTGTGTTCACGAATTAAAGTTCTTTTCGCTCTAGGACGCATATTTAAGGAGTTATGGCCAAAATATGTTTTTCATATAAAAATTTTAATTTTTCAAGGATTTTCATCGAAATTTTAATTTTTTGGAGGTGGTCACGAATTGAGGTAATTTTCGCTCTAGGACGCATATTTAAGGAGTTATGGCCAAAATAAGTTTTTCATATAAAAATTTTAATTTTTCAAGGATTTTCATCGAAATTTTAATTTTTTGGAGGTGGTCACGAATTGAGGTCCTTTTCGCTCTAGGACGCATATGTAAGGAGTTATGGCTAAAATAAGTTTTTCATATAAAAATTTTAATTTTTCCAAGGATTTTCATCGAAATTTTGATTTGTTGGGGGTGGTCACGAATTAACGTTCTTTTCGCTCTAGGACGCATATTTAAGGAGTTATGGCCAAAATAAGTTTTTCATATAAAAATTTTAATTTTTCAAGGATTTTCATCGACATTTCAATTTTTTGGGGGTGTTCACGAATTAACGTTCTTTTCGCTCTAGGACGCTATTTAAGGAGTTATGGCCAAAATAAGTTTTTCATATAAAAATTTTAATTTTTCAAGGATTTTCATCGAAATTTTAATTTTTTGGA
Organism: Haematobia irritans; assembly: GCF_050003625.1. Lineage (NCBI taxonomy): Eukaryota > Metazoa > Arthropoda > Insecta > Diptera > Muscidae > Haematobia > Haematobia irritans. Next base: position 154,757,718 of record NC_134400.1, on the reverse strand, counting down.
GGTGGTCACGAATTGAGGTCCTTTTCGCTCTAGGACGCATATTTAAGGAGTTATGGCCAAAATAAGTTTTTCATATAAAAATTTCAATTTTCAAGGATTTTCATTGAAATTTCAATTTTTTGGGGGTGTTCACGAATAAACGTTCTTTTCGCTCTAGGACGCATATTTAAGGAGTTATGGCCAAAATAAGTTTTTCATATAAAAAATTTAATTTTTCAAGGATTTTCATCGAAATTTTAATTTTTTGGAGGTGGTCACGAAAGAGGTCCTTTTCGCTCTAGAACGCATATTTAAGGAGTTATGGCCAAAATAAGTTTTTCATATAACAATTTTAATTTTTCAAGGAGTTTCATCGAAATTTTAATTTTTTGGAGGTGGTCACGAATTAACGTTCTTTTCGCTCTAGGACGCATATTTAAGGAGTTATGGCCAAAATAAGTTTTTCATATAAAAATTTTAATTTTTCAAGGATTTTCATCGAAATTTCAATTTTTTGGGGGTGTTCACGAATTAACGTTATTTTCGCTCTAGGACGCATATTTAAGGAGTTATGGCGAAAATAAGTTGTTCATATAAAAATTTTAATTTTTCAAGGATTTTCACCGAAATTTTATTTTTTTGGAGGTGGTCACGAATTGAGGTCCTTTTCGCTCTAGGACGCATATTTAAGGAGTTATGGCCAAAATAAGTTTTTCATATAAACATTTTAATTTTTCAAGGATTTTCATCGAAATTTTAATTTGTTGGGGGTGGTCACGAATTAACGTTCTTTTCGCTCTAGAACGCATATTTAAGGAGTTATGGCCAAAATAAGTTTTTCATATAAAAATTTTAATTTTTCAAGGATTTTCATCGAGATTTTAATTTTTCAGGGGTGGTCACGAATTAATGTTCTTTTCGCTCTAGGACGCATATTTAAGGAGTTATGGCCAAAATAAGTTGTTCATATAAAAATTTTAATTTTTCAAGGATTTTCATCGAAATTTTAATTTTTTGGAGGTGGTCACGAATTGAGGTCCTTTTCGCTCTAGAACGCATATTTAAGGAATTATGGCCCAAATAAGTTTTTTTTATAAAAATTTTAATTTTTCAAGGATTTTCATCGAAATTTTAATTTTTTGGAGGTGGTCACGAATTGAGGTCCTTTTCGCTCTAGGACGCATATTTAAGGAGTTATGGCCAAAATAAGTTTTTCATATAAAAATTTTAATTTTTCAAGGATTTTCATCGAAATTTCAATTTTTGGGGGGTGTTCACGAATTAACGTTCTTTTCGCTCTAGGACGCATATTTAAGGAGTTATGGCGAAAATAAGTTTTTCATATAAAAATTTTAATTTTTCAAGGATTTTCATCGACATTTCAATTTTTTGGAGGTGGTCACGAATTGAGGTCCTTTTCGCTCTAGGACGCATATTTAAGGAGTTATGGCCAAATTAAGTTTTTCATATAAAAATTTTAATTTTCAAGGATTTTCATCGAAATTTCAATTTTTTGGGGGTGTTCACGAATTAACGTTCTTTTCGCTCTAGGACGCATATTTAAGGAGTTATGGCCAAAATAAGTTTTTCATATAAAAATTTTAATTTTTCAAGGATTTTCATCGAAATTTTAATTTTTTGGAGGTGGTCACGAATTGAGGTCCTTTTCGCTCTAGAACGCATATTTAAGGAGTTATGGCCAAAATAAGTTTTTCATATAAACATTTTAATTTTTCAAGGATTTTCATCGAAATTTTAATTTGTTGGGGGTGTTCACGAATTAAAGTTCTTTTCGCTCTAGGACGCATATTTAAGGAGTTATGGCCAAAATAAGTTTTTCATATAAAAATTTTAATTTTTCAAGGATTTTCATCGAAATTTTAATTTTTCAGGGGTGGTCACGAATTAATGTTCTTTTCGCTCTAGGACGCATATTTAAGGAGTTATGGCCAAAATAAGTTTTTCATATAAAAATTTTAATTTTCAAGGATTTTCATCGAAATTTCAATTTTTTGGGGGTGTTCACGAATTAACGTTCTTTTCGCTCTAGGACGCATATTTAAGGAGTTATGGCCAAAATAAGTTTTTCATATAAAAATTTTAATTTTTCAAGGATTTTCATCGAAATTTTAATTTTTTGGAGGTGGTCACGAATTGAGGTCCTTTTCGCTCTAGAACGCATATTTAAGGAGTTATGGCCAAAATAAGTTTTTCATATAAAAATTTTAATTTTTCAAGGATTTTCATCGAAATTTTAATTTTTCAAGGGTGGTCACGAATTAACGTTCTTTTCGCTCTAGGACGCATATTTAAGGAGTTATGGCCAAAATAAGTTTTTCATATAAAAATTTTAATTTTTCAAGGATTTTCATCGAAATTTTATTTTTTTGGGGGTGGTCACGAATTGAGGTCCTTTTCGCTCTAGAACGCATATTTAAGGAGTTATGGCCAAAATAAGTTTTTCATATAAAAATTTTAATTTTTCAAGGATTTTCATCGAAATTTTAATTTTTCAGGGGTGGTCACGAATTAACGTTCTTTTCGCTCTAGGACGCATATTTAAGGAGTTATTGCCAAAATAAGTTTTTCATATAAAAATTTTAAATTTTTCGAGGATTTTCATCAAAATTTTAATTTTTAAGTGGTGGTCACGAATTAACGTTCTTTTCGCTCTAGGACGCATATTTAAGGAGTTATGGCTAAAATAAGGTTTTCATATAAAAATTTTAATTTTTCAAGGATTTTCATCGAAATTTTAATTTTTTGGAGGTGGTCACGAATTGAGGTCCTTTTCGCTCTAGGACGCATATTTAAGGAGTTAGGGCCAAAATAAGTTTTTCATATAAACATTTTAATTTTTCAAGGATTTTCATCGAAATTTTAATTTTTCAGGGGTGGTCACGAATTAACGTTCTTTTCGCTCTAGGACGCATATTTAAGGAGTTATGGCCAAAATAAGTTTTTCATATAAAAATTTTAATTTTTCAAGGATTTTCATCCAAATTTCAATTTTTTGGGGGTGTTCACGAATTAACGTTCTTTTCGCTCTAGGACGCATATTTAAGGAGTTATGGCGAAAATAAGTTTTTCATATAAAAATTTTAATTTTTCAAGGATTTTCACCGAAATTTTATTTTTTTGGAGGTGGTCACGAATTGAGGTCCTTTTCGCTCTAGGACGCATATTTAAGGAGTTATGGCCAAAATAAGTTTTTCATATAAACATTTTAATTTTTCAAGGATTTTCATCGAAATTTTAATTTTTCAGGGGTGGTCACGAATTAACGTTCTTTTCGCTCTAGGACGCATATTTAAGGAGTTATGGCCAAAATAAGTTTTTCATATAAAAATTTTAATTTTTCAAGAATTTTCATCGAAATTTCAATTTTTTGGGGTTGTTCACGAATTGAGGTCCTATTCTCTCTAGAACGCATATTTAAGGAGTTATGGCCAAAATAAGTTTTTCATATAAAAATTTTAATTTTTCAAGGATTTTCACCGAAATTTTATTTTTCTGGAGGTGGTCACGAATTGAGGTCCTTTTCGCTCTAGGACGCATATTTAAGGAGTTATGGCCAAAATAAGTTTTTCATATAAACATTTTAATTTTTCAAGGATTTTCATCGAAAATTTAATTTGTTGGGGGTGGTCACGAATTAACGTTCTTTTCGCTCTAGAACACATATTTAAGGAGTTATGGCCAAAATAAGTTTTTCATATAAAAATTTTAATTTTTCAAGGATTTTCATCGAAATTTTAATTTTTCAGGGGTGGTCACGAATTAACGTTCTTTTCGCTCTAGGACGCATATTTAAGGAGTTATGGCCAAAATAAGTTGTTCATATAAAAATTTTAATTTTTCAAGGATTTTCATCGAAATTTTAATTTTTTGGAGGTGGTCACGAATTGAGGTCCTTTTCGCTCTAGGACGCATATTTAAGGAGTTATGGCCAAAATAAGTTTTTCATATAAAAATTTTAATTTTTCAAGGATTTTCATCGAAATTTCAATTTTTTGGGGGTGTTCACGAATTAACGTTCTCTTCGCTCTAGGACGCATATTTAAGGAGTTATGGCGAAAATAAGTTTTTCATATAAAGATTTTAATTTTTCAAGGATTTTCATCGAAATTTTATTTTTTTTGGAGGTGGTCACGAATTGAGGTCCTTTTCGCTCTAGGACGCAAATTTAAGGAATTATGGCCAAAATAAGTTTTTCATATAAAAATTTTAATTTTTCAAGGATTTTCATCGAAATTTTAATTTTTTGGGGGTGGTCACGAATTAACGTTCTTTTCGCTCTAGGACGCATATTTAAGGAGTTATGGCCAAAATAAGTTTTTCATATAAAAATTTTAATTTTTCAAGGATTTTCATCGAAATTTCAATTTTTGGGGGGTGTTCACGAATTAACGTTCTTTTCGCTCTAGAACGCATATTTTAGGAGTTGTGGCCAAAATAAGTTTTTCATATAAAAATTTTAATTTTTCAAGGATTTTCATCGAAGTTTTAATTTTTTGGAGGTGGTCACGAATTAACGTTCTTTTCGCTCTAGGACGCATATTTGAGAAGTTATGGCCAAAATAAGTTTTTCATATAAAAATTTAAAATTTTCAAGGATTTTCATCGAAATTTTAATTTTTTGGAGGTGGTCACGAATTAACGTTCTTTTCGCTCTAGGACGCATATTTAAGGAGTTATGGCCAAAATAAGTTTTTCATATAAAAATTTTAATTTTTCAAGGATTTTCATCGAAATTTTAATTTTTCAGGGGTGGTCACGAATTAACGTTCTTTTCGCTCTAGGACGCATATTTAAGGAGTTATGGCCAAAATAAGTTGTTCATATAAAAATTTTAATTTTTCAAGGATTTTCATCGAAATTTTAATTTTTTGGAGGTGGTCACGAATTGAGGTCCTTTTCGCTCTAGGACGCATATTTAAGGAGTTATGGCCAAAATAAGTTTTTCATATAAAAATTTTAATTTTTCAAGGATTTTCATCGAAATTTCAATTTTTTGGGGGTGTTCACGAATTAACGTTCTCTTCGCTCTAGGACGCATATTTAAGGAGTTATGGCGAAAATAAGTTTTTCATATAAAGATTTTAATTTTTCAAGGATTTTCATCGAAATTTTATTTTTTTTGGAGGTGGTCACGAATTGAGGTCCTTTTCGCTCTAGGACGCAAATTTAAGGAATTATGGCCAAAATAAGTTTTTCATATAAAAATTTTAATTTTTCAAGGATTTTCATCGAAATTTTAATTTTTTGGGGGTGGTCACGAATTAACGTTCTTTTCGCTCTAGGACGCATATTTAAGGAGTTATGGCCAAAATAAGTTTTTCATATAAAAATTTTAATTTTTCAAGGATTTTCATCGAAATTTCAATTTTTGGGGGGTGTTCACGAATTAACGTTCTTTTCGCTCTAGAACGCATATTTTAGGAGTTGTGGCCAAAATAAGTTTTTCATATAAAAATTTTAATTTTTCAAGGATTTTCATCGAAGTTTTAATTTTTTGGAGGTGGTCACGAATTAACGTTCTTTTCGCTCTAGGACGCATATTTGAGAAGTTATGGCCAAAATAAGTTTTTCATATAAAAATTTAAATTTTTCAAGGATTTTCATCGAAATTTTAATTTTTTGGAGGTGGTCACGAATTAACGTTCTTTTCGCTCTAGGACGCATATTTAAGGAGTTATGGCCAAAATAAATTTTTCATATAAAAATTTTAATTTTTCAAGGATTTTCATCGAAATTTTAATTTTTCAGGGGTGGTCACGAATTAACGTTCTTTTCGCTCTAGAACGTATATTTAAGGAGTTATGGCCAAAATAAGTTTTTCATATAAAAATTTTAATTTTTCAAGGATTTCCATCGAAATTTTAATTTTTTGGAGGTGGTCACGAATTGAGATCCTTTTCGCTCTAGGACGCATATTTAAGGAGTTATGGCCAAAATAAGTTTTTTAACGAATTAACGTTCTTTTCGCTCTAGGACGCATATTTAAGGAGTTATGACCACAATAAGTTTTTCATATAAAAATTTTAAGTTTTCAAGGATTTTCAACGAAATTTTAATTTTTCAGGGGTGGTCACGAATTAACGTTCTTTTCGCTCTAGGACGCATATTTAAGGAGTTATGGCCAAAATAAGTTTTTCATATAAAAATTCTAATTTTTCAAGGATTTTCATCGAAATTTTAATTTTTCAGGGGTGGTCACGAATTAACGTTCTTTTCGCTCTAGGACGCATATTTAAGGAGTTATGGCCAAAATAAGTGTTTCATATAAAAATTTTAATTTTTCAAGGATTTTCATCGAAATTTTAATTTTTTGGGGGTGGTCACGAATTAACGTTCTTTTCGCTCTAGGACGCATATTTAAGGAGTTATGGCCAAAATAAGTTTTTATATAAAAATTTTATTTTTTCAAGGATTTTCAACGAAATTTTAATTTTTTGGAGGTGGTCACGAATTGAGGTCCTTTTCGCTCTAGGACGCATATTCGTTCTCTTCGCTCTAGGACGCATATTTAAGGAGTTATGGCGAAAATAAGTTTTTCATATAAAAATTTTAATTTTTCAAGGATTTTCATCGAAATTTTATTTTTTTGGAGGTGGTCACGAATTGAGGTCCTTTTCGCTCTAGAACGCATATTTAAGGAGTTATGGCCAAAATAAGTTTTTCATATAAAAATTTTAATTTTCAAGGATTTTCATCGAAATTTCAATTTTTTGGGGTTGTTCACGAATTAACGTTATTTTCGCTCTAGGACGCATATTTAAGGAGTTATGGCCAAAATAAATTTTTCATATAAAAATTTTAATTTTTCAAGGATTTTCATCGAAATTTTAATTTTTCAGGGGTGTTCACGAATTAACGTTCTTTTCGCTCTTTGACGCATATTTAAGAAGTTATGGCCAAAATAAGTTTTTCATATAAACATTTTAATTTTTCAAGGATTTTCATCGAAGTTTTAATTTTTTGGAGGTGGTCACGAATTAACGTTCTTTTCGCTCTAGGACGCATATTTAAGGAATTATGGCCGAAATAAGTTTTTTATAAAAATTTTAATTTTTCAAGGATTTTCATCGAAATTTTAATTTTTCAGGGGTGGTCACGAATTAACGTTCTTTTCGCTCTAGAACGTATATTTAAGGAGTTATGGCCAAAATAAGTTTTTCATATAAAAATTTTAATTTTTCAAGGATTTTCATCGAAATTTTAATTTTTTGGAGGTGGTCACGAATTAACGTTCTTTTCGCTCTAGGGCGCATATTTAAGGAGTTATGACCAAAATAAATTTTTCATATAAAAATTTAAATTTTTCAAGGATTTTCATCGAAATTTTAATTTTTTGGAGGTGGTCACGAATTAACGTTCTTTTCGCTCTAGGACGCATATTTAAGGAGTTATGACCACAATAAGTTTTTCATATAAAAATTTTAAGTTTTCAAGGATTTTCAACGAAATTTTAATTTTTCAGGGGTGGTCACGAATTAACGTTCTTTTCGCTCTAGGACGCATATTTAAGGAGTTATGGCCAAAATAAGTTTTTCATATAAAAATTTTAATTTTTCAAGGATTTTCATCGAAATTTTAATTTTTCAGGGGTGGTCACGAATTAACGTTCTTTTCGCTCTAGGACGCATATTTAAGGAGTTATTGCCAAAATAAGTTTTTCATATAAAAATTTTAATTTTTCAAGGATTTTCATCGAAATTTTAATTTTTTGGGGGTGGTCACGAATTAACGTTCTTTTCGCTCTAGGACGCATATTTAAGGAGTTATGGCCAAAATAAGTTTTTATATAAAAATTTTATTTTTTCAAGGATTTTCAACGAAATTTTAATTTTTTGGAGGTGGTCACGAATTGAGGTCCTTTTCGCTCTAGGACGCATATTCGTTCTCTTCGCTCTAGGACGCATATTTAAGGAGTTATGGCGAAAATAAGTTTTTCATATAAAAATTTTAATTTTTCAAGGATTTTCATCGAAATTTTATTTTTTTGGAGGTGGTCACGAATTGAGGTCCTTTTCGCTCTAGAACGCATATTTAAGGAGTTATGGCCAAAATAAGTTTTTCATATAAAAATTTTAATTTTCAAGGATTTTCATCGAAATTTCAATTTTTTGGGGTTGTTCACGAATTAACGTTATTTTCGCTCTAGGACGCATATTTAAGGAGTTATGGCCAAAATAAATTTTTCATATAAAAATTTTAATTTTTCAAGGATTTTCATCGAAATTTTAATTTTTCAGGGGTGGTCACGAATTAACGTTCTTTTCGCTCTTTGACGCATATTTAAGAAGTTATGGCCAAAATAAGTTTTTCATATAAACATTTTAATTTTTCAAGGATTTTCATCGAAGTTTTAATTTTTTGGAGGTGGTCACGAATTAACGTTCTTTTCGCTCTAGGACGCATATTTAAGGAATTATGGCCGAAATAAGTTTTTTATAAAAATTTTAATTTTTCAAGGATTTTCATCGAAATTTTAATTTTTCAGGGGTGGTCACGAATTAACGTTCTTTTCGCTCTAGAACGTATATTTAAGGAGTTATGGCCAAAATAAGTTTTTCATATAAAAATTTTAATTTTTCAAGGATTTTCATCGAAATTTTAATTTTTTGGAGGTGGTCACGAATTAACGTTCTTTTCGCTCTAGGGCGCATATTTAAGGAGTTATGACCAAAATAAATTTTTCATATAAAAATTTAAATTTTTCAAGGATTTTCATCGAAATTTTAATTTTTTGGAGGTGGTCACGAATTAACGTTCTTTTCGCTCTAGGACGCATATTTAAGGAGTTATGACCACAATAAGTTTTTCATATAAAAATTTTAAGTTTTCAAGGATTTTCAACGAAATTTTAATTTTTCAGGGGTGGTCACGAATTAACGTTCTTTTCGCTCTAGGACGCATATTTAAGGAGTTATGGCCAAAATAAGTTTTTCATATAAAAATTTTAATTTTTCAAGGATTTTCATCGAAATTTTAATTTTTCAGGGGTGGTCACGAATTAACGTTCTTTTCGCTCTAGGACGCATATTTAAGGAGTTATTGCCAAAATAAGTTTTTCATATAAAAATTTTAATTTTTCAAGGATTTTCATCGAAATTTTAATTTTTTGGGGATGGTCACGAATTAACGTTATTTTCGCTCTAGGACGCATATTTAAGGAGTTATGACCAAAATAAATTTTTCATATAAAAATTTAAATTTTTCAAGGATTTTCATCGAAATTTTAATTTGTTGGGGGTGGTCACGAATTAACGTTATTTTCGCTCTAGGACGCATATTTAAGGAGTTATGGCCAAAATAAGTTTTTCATATAAAAATTTTAATTTTTCAAGGATTTTCATCAAAATTTTAATTTGTTAGGGGTGGTCACGAGTGAACGTTCTTTTCGCTCTAGGACGTATATTTAAGGAGTTATGACCAAAATAAATTTTTCATATAAAAATTTAAATTTTTCAAGGATTTTCATTGAAATTTTAATTTTTTGGAGGTGGTCACGAATTAACGTTCTTTTCGCTCTAGGACGCATATTTAAGGAGTTATGACCACAATAAGTTTTTCATATAAAAATTTTAAGTTTTCAAGGATTTTCAACGAAATTTTAATTTTTCAGGGGTGGTCACGAATTAACGTTCTTTTCGCTCTAGGACGCATATTTAAGGAGTTATGGCCAAAATAAGTTTTTCATATAAAAATTTTAATTTTTCAAGGATTTTCATCGAAATTTTAATTTTTCAGGGGTGGTCACGAATTAACGTTCTTTTCGCTCTAGGACGCATATTTAAGGAGTTATTGCCAAATTAAGTTTTTCATATAAAAATTTTAATTTTTCAAGGATTTTCATCGAAATTTTAATTTTTTGGGGATGGTCACGAATTAACGTTCCTTTCGCTCTAGGACGCATATTTAAGGAGTTATGGCCAAAATAAGTTTTTCATATAAAAATTTTAGTTTTTCAAGGATTTTCATCGAAGTTTTAATTTTTTGGAGGTGGTCACGAATTAACGTTCTTTTCGCTCTAGGACGCATATTTGAGAAGTTATGGCCAAAATAAGTTTATAAGGTCACGAATTAACGTTCTTTTCGCTCTAGGACGCATATTTAAGAAGTTATGACCAAAATAAGTTTTTCATATAAATATTTTAATTTTTCAAGGATTTTCATCGAAATTTCAATTTTTTGGGGGTGTTCACGAATTAACGTTCTTTTCGCTCTAGGACGCATATTTAAGGAGTTATGGCCAAAATAAGTTTCTCATATAAAAATTTTAATTTTTCAAGGATTTTCATCGAAATATTAATTTTTTGGAGGTGGTCACGAATTGCGGTCCTTTTCGCTCTAGGACGCATATTTAAAGAGTTATGGCCAAAATAAGTTTTTCATATAAAAATTTTAATTTTTCAAGGATTTTCATCGAAATTTTAATTTTTTGGAGGTGGTCACGAATTGAGGTCCTTTTCGCTCTAGGACGCATATTTAAGGAGTTATGGCCAAAATAAGTTTTTCATATAAAAATTTTAATTTTTCAAGGATTTTCATCGAAATTTCAATTTTTTGGGGGTGTTCACGAATTAATGTTCTTTTCGCTCTAGGTCGCATATTTAAGGAGTTATGGCCAAAATAAGTTTTTCATATAAAAATTTTAATTTTTCAAGGATTTTCAACGAAATGTTATTTTTTCGGGGGTGGTCACGAATTAACGTTCTTTTCGCTCTAGGACGCATATTTAAGAAGTTATGGCCAAAATAAGTTTTTCATATAAAAATTTTAATTTTTCAAGGATTTTCATCGAAATTTTAATTTTTCAGGGGTGGTCACGAATGAACGTTCTTTTCGCTCTAGGACGCATATTTAAGGAGTTATGGCCAAAATAAGTTTTTCATATAAAAATTTTAATTTTTCAAGGATTTTCAACGAAATTTTAATTTTTTGGGGGTGTTCACGAATTAACGTTCTTTTCGCTCTAGGACGCATATTTAAGGAGTTATGGCCAAAATAAGTTTTTCATATAAAAATTTTAATTTTTCAAGGATTTTCAACGAAATTTTAATTTTTGGGGGGTGGTCACGAATTAACGTTCTTTTCGCTCTAGGACGCATATTTAAGGAGTTATGGCCAAAATAAGTGTTTCATATAACAATTTTAATTTTTCAAGGATTTTCATCGAAATTTTAATTTTTTGGAGGTGGTCACGAATTAACGTTCTTTTCGCTCTAGGATGCATATTTAAAGAGTTATGGCCAAAATAAGTTTTTCATATAAAAATTTTAATTTTTCAAGGATTTTCAACGAAATTTTAATTTTTTGGGGGTGTTCACGAATTAACGTTCTTTTCGCTCTAGGACGTATATTTAAGGAGTTATGGCCAAAATAAGTTTTTCATATAAAAATTTTAATTTTTCAAGGATTTCCATCGAAGTTTTAATTTTTTGGAGGTGGTCACGAATTAACGTTCTTTTCGCTCTAGGACGCATATTTGAGAAGTTACGGCCAAAATAAGTTTACAAGGTCACGAATTAACGTTCTTTTCGCTCTAGGACGCATATTTAAGGAGTTATGGCCAAACTAAGTTTTTCATATAAAAATTTTATTTTTCAAGGATTTTCATCGAAATTTTAATTTGTTGGGGGTGGTCACGAATTAACGTTCTTTTCTCTCTAGGACGCATATTTAAGGAGTTATGGCCAAAATAAAGTTTTCATATAAAAATTTTAATTTTTCAAGGATTTTCATCGAAATTTTAATTTTTTGGAGGTGGTCACGAATTGAGGTCCTTTTCGCTCTAGGACGCATATTTAAGAAGTTATGGCCAAAATAAGTCTTTCATATAAAAATTTTAATTTTTCAAGGATTTTCATCGAAATTTTAATTTTTGGAGGTGGTCACGAATTGAGGTCCTTTTCGCTCTAGGACGCATATTTAAGCAGTTATGGTCAAAATAAGTTTCTCATATAAAAATTTTAATTTTTCAAGGATTTTCATCGAAATTTTAATTTTTTGGAGGTGGTCACGAATTGAGGTCCTTTTCGCTCTAGGACGTATATTTAAAGAGTTATGGCCAAAATAAGTTTTTCATATAAAAATTTTAATTTTTCAAGGATTTTCAACGAAATTTCAATTTTTTGGGGGTGTTCACGAATTAACGTTCTTTTCGCTCTAGGACGCATATTTAAGGAGTTATGGCCAAAATAAGTTTCTCATATAAAAATTTTATTTTTTCAAGGATTTTCATCGAAATATTAATTTTTTGGAGGTGGTCACGAATTGCGGTCCTTTTCGCTCTTGGACGCATATTTAAAGAGTTATAAAAATAAGTTTTTCATATAAAAATTTTAATTTTTCAAGGATTTTCATCGAAATTTTAATTTTTTTTGGAGGTGGTCACGAATTGAGGTCCTTTTCGCTCTAGGACGCATATTTAAGGAGTTATGGCCAAAATAAGTTTTTCATATAAAAATTTTAATTTTCCAAGGATTTTCATCGAAAATTCAATTTTTTGGGGGTGGTCACGAATTAACGTTCTTTTCGCTCTAGGACGCATATTTAAGGAGTTATGGCCAAAATAAGTTTTTTATATAAAAATTTTAATTTTTCAAGGATTTTCATCGAAATTTTAATTTTTCAGGGGTGGCCACGAATTAACGTTCTTTTCGCTCTAGGACGCATATTTAAGGACTTATGGCCAAAATAGGGTTTTTATAAAAATTTTAATTTTTCAAGGATTTTCATCGAAATTTCAATTTTTTGGGGGTGTTCACGAATTAACGTTCTTTTCGCTCTAGGACGCATATTTAAGGAGTTGTGGCCAAAATAAGTTTTTCATATAAAAATTTTAATTTTCCAAGGATTTTTAACGAAATTTTAATTTTTCGGGGGTGGTCACGAATTAACGTTCTTTTCGCTCTAGGACGCATATTTAAGGAGTTATGGCCAAAATAAGTTTTTCATATAAAAAATTTAATTTTTCCAAGGATTTTCAACGAAATTTTAATTTTTCAGGGGTGGTCACGAATTAACGTTCTTTTCGCTCTAGAACGCATATTTAAGGAGTTATGACCAAAATAAGTTTTTCATATAACAATTTTAATTTTTCAAGGATTTTCATCGAAATTTTAATTTTTCAGGGGTGGTCACGAATTAACGTTCTTTTCGCTCTAGGACGCTTATTTAAGGAGTTATGGCCAAAATAAGTTTTTCATATAAAAATTTTAATTTTTCAAGGATTTTCATCGAAATTTTAATTTTTTGGAGGTGGTCACGAATTGAGGTCCTTTTCGCTCTAGAACGCATATTTAAGGAGTTATGGCCAAAATAAGTTTTTCATATAAAAGTTTTAATTTTTCAAGGATTTTCATCGAAATTGTAATTTTTCAGGGGTGGTCACGAATTAACGTTCCTTTCGCTCTAGGACGCATATTTAAGGAGTTATGGCTAAAATAAGTTTTTTATATAAACATTTTAATTTTTCAAGGATTTTCATCGAAATTTTAATTTTTCAGGGGTGGTCACGAATTAACGTTCTTTTCGCTCTAGGATGCATATTTAAAGAGTTATGGCCAAAATAAGTTTTTCATATAAAAATTTTAATTTTTCAAGGATTTTCATCGAAATTTAAATTTTTTGGAGGTGGTCACGAATTAACGTTCTTTTCGCTCTAGGACGCATATTTAAGGAGTTATGGCCAAAATAAGTTTTTCATATAAAAATTTTAATTTTTCAAGGATTTTCATCGAAATTTTAATTTTTTGGAGGTGGTCACGAATTGAGGTCCTTTTCGCTCTAGGACGCATATTTAAGGAGTTATTTCCAAAATAAGACGCATATTTAAGGAGTTATGGCCAAAATAAATTTTTCATATAAAAATTTTAATTTTTCAAGGATTTTCATCGAAATTTTAATTTGTTGGAGGTGGTCACGAATTGAGGTCCTTTTCGCTCTAGGACGCATATTTAAGGAATTATGGCCAAAATAAGTTTTTTATAAAAATTTTAATTTTTCAAGGATTTTCATCGAAATTTAAATTTTTTGGAGGTGGTCACGAATTGAGGTCCTGTTCGGTCTAGGACTCATATTTAAGGAGTTATGGCCAAAATAAGTTTTTCATATAAAAATTTTAATTTTTCAAGGATTTTCATCGAAATTTTAATTTTTCAGGGGTTTTCATCGAAATTTTAATTTTTTGGAGGTGGTCACGAATTAATGTTCTTTTCGCTCTATGACGCATATTTAAGGAGTTATGGCCAAAATAAGTTTCTCATATAAAAATTTTATTTGTCAAGGATTTTCATCGAAATATTAATTTTTTGGAGGTGGTCACGAATTGCGGTCCTTTTCGCTCTAGGACGCATATTTAAAGAGTTATGAAAATAAGTTTTTCATATAAAAATTTTAATTTTTCAAGGATTTTCATCGAAATTTTAATTTTTGGAGGTGGTCACGAATTGAGGTCCTTTTCGCTCTAGGACGCATATTTAAGCAGTTATGGTCAAAATAAGTTTCTCATATAAAAATTTTAATTTTTCAAGGATTTTCATCGAAATTTTAATTTTTTGGAGGTGATCACGAATTGAGGTCCTTTTCGCTCTAGGACGTATATTTAAAGAGTTATGGCCAAAATAAGTTTTTCATATAAAAATTTTAATTTTTCAAGGATTTTCAACGAAATTTCAATTTTTTGGGGGTGTTCACGAATTAACGTTCTTTTCGCTCTAGGACGCATATTTAAGGAGTTATGGCCAAAATAAGTTTCTCATATAAAAATTTTATTTTGTCAAGGATTTTCATCGAAATATTAATTTTTTGGAGGTGGTCACGAATTGCGGTCCTTTTCGCTCTAGGACGCATATTTAAAGAGTTATGAAAATAAGTTTTTCATATAAAAATTTTAATTTTTCAAGGATTTTCATCGAAATTTTAATTTTTTTGGAGGTGGTCACGAATTGAGGTCCTTTTCGCTCTAGGACGCATATTTAAGGAGTTATGGCCAAAATAAGTTTTTCATATAAAAATTTTAATTTTCCAAGGATTTTCATCGAAAATTCAATTTTTCAGGGGTGGTCACGAATTAACGTTCTTTTCGCTCTAGGACGCATATTTAAGGAGTTATGGCTAAAATAAGTTTTTTATATAAACATTTTAATTTTTCAAGGATTTTCATCGAAATTTTAATTTTTCAGGGGTGGTCACGAATTAACGTTCTTTTCGCTCTAGGATGCATATTTAAAGAGTTATGGCCAAAATAAGTTTTTCATATAAAAATTTTAATTTTTCAAGGATTTTCATCGAAATTTAAATTTTTTGGAGGTGGTCACGAATTAACGTTCTTTTCGCTCTAGGACGCATATTTAAGGAGTTATGGCCAAAATAAGTTTTTCATATAAAAATTTTAATTTTTCAAGGATTTTCATCGAAATTTTAATTTTTTGGAGGTGGTCACGAATTGAGGTCCTTTTCGCTCTAGGACGCATATTTAAGGAGTTATTTCCAAAATAAGACGCATATTTAAGGAGTTATGGCCAAAATAAATTTTTCATATAAAAATTTTAATTTTTCAAGGATTTTCATCGAAATTTTAATTTGTTGGAGGTGGTCACGAATTGAGGTCCTTTTCGCTCTAGGACGCATATTTAAGGAATTATGGCCAAAATAAGTTTTTTATAAAAATTTTAATTTTTCAAGGATTTTCATCGAAATTTAAATTTTTTGGAGGTGGTCACGAATTGAGGTCCTGTTCGGTCTAGGACGCATATTTAAGGAGTTATGGCCAAAATAAGTTTTTCATATAAAAATTTTAATTTTTCAAGGATTTTCATCGAAATTTTAATTTTTCAGGGGTTTTCATCGAAATTTTAATTTTTTGGAGGTGGTCACGAATTGAGGTCCTCTTCGCTCTAGAACGCATATTTAAGGAGTTATGGCCAAAATAAGTTTTTCATGTAAAAATTTTAATTTTTCAAGGATTTTCAGCGAAATTTTAATTTTTCGGGGGTGGTCACGAATTAATGTTCTTTTCGCTCTATGACGCATATTTAAGGAGTTATGGCCAAAATAAGTTTTTCATATAAAAATTTTAATTTTTCAAGGATTTTCATCGAAATTTTAATTTTTTTGAGGTGGTCACGAATTGAGGTCCTTTTCGCTCTAGGACGCATATTTAAGGAATTATGGCCAAAATAAGTTTTTTTATAAAAATTTTAATTTTTCAAGGATTTTCATCGAAATTTTAATTTTTTGGAGGTGGTCACGAATTGAGGTCCTTTTCGCTCTAGGACGCATATTTAAGGAGTTATGGCTAAAATAAGTTTTAAGGAGTTATGGCCAAAAAAAGTTTTTTATAAAAATTTTAATTTTTCAAGGATTTTCATCGAAATTTTAATTTTTCAGGGGTGGTCACGAATTAACGTGCTTTTCGCTCTAGACGCATATTTAAGGAGTTATTTCCAAAATAAGACGCATATTTAAGGAGTTATGGCCAAAATAAATTTTTCATATAAAAATTTTAATTTTTCAAGGATTTTCATCGAAATTTAAATTTTTTGGAGGTGGTCACGAATTGAGGTCCTTTTCGGTCTAGGACGCATATTTAAGGAGTTATGGCCAAAATAAGTTTTTCATATAAAAATTTTAATTTTTCAAGGATTTTCATCGAAATTTTAATTTTTCAGGGGTGGTCACGAATTAATTCTTTTCGCTCTAGGACGCATATTTAAGGAGTTATGGCCAAAATAAGTTTTTTATAAAAATTTTAATTTTTCAAGGATTTTCATCGAAATTTTAATTTTTCAGGGGTTTTCATCGAAATCTTAATTTTTTGGAGGTGGTCACGAATTGAGGTCCTTTTCGCTCTAGGACGCATATTTAAGGAGTTATGGCTAAAATAAGTTTTAAGGAGTTATGGCCAAAATAAGTTTTTTATAAAAATTTTAATTTTTCAAGGATTTTCATCGAAATTTTAATTTTTCAGGGGTGGTCACGAATTAACGTGCTTTTCGCTCTAGACGCATATTTAAGGAGTTATTTCCAAAATAAGACGCATATTTAAGGAGTTATGGCCAAAATAAATTTTTCATATAAAAATTTTAATTTTTCAAGGATTTTCATCGAAATTTAAATTTTTTGGAGGTGGTCACGAATTGAGGTCCTTTTCGGTCTAGGACGCATATTTAAGGAGTTATGGCCAAAATAAGTTTTTCATATAACAATTTTAATTTTTCAAGGATTTTCATCGAAATTTTAATTTTTCAGGGGTGGTCACGAATTAACGTTCTTTTCGCTCTAGGACGCATATTTAAGGAGTTATGGCCAAAATAAGTTTTTTATAAAAATTTTAATTTTTCAAGGATTTTCATCGAAATTTTAATTTTTCAGGGGTTTTCATCGAAATCTTAATTTTTTGGAGGTGGTCACGAATTGAGGTCCTCTTCGCTCTAGAACGCATATTTAAGGAGTTGTGGCCAAAATAAGTTTTTCATATAAAAATTTTAATTTTTCAAGGATTTTCAACGAAATTTTAATTTTTCGGGGGTGGTCACGAATTAACGTTCTTTTCGCTCTAGGACGCATATTTAAGGAGTTATGGCCAAAATAAGTTTTTCATATAAAAATTTTAATTTTTCCAAGGATTTTCAACGAAATTTTAATTTTTCAGGGGTGGTCACCAATTAACGTTCTTTTCGCTCTAGAACGCATATTTAAGGAGTTATGACCAAAATAAGTTGTTCATATAACAATTTTAATTTTTTAAGGATTTTCATCGAAATTTTAATTTTTCAAGGATTTTCATCGAAATTTTAATTTTTTGGAGGTGGTCACGAATTGAGGTCCTTTTCGCTCTAGAACGCATATTTAAGGAGTTATGGCCAAAATAAGTTTTTCATATAAAAATTTTAATTTTTCAAGGATTTTCATCGAAATTGTAATTTTTCAGGGGTGGTCACGAATTAACGTTCTTTTCGCTCTAGGACGCATATTTAAGGAGTTATGGCCAAAATAAGTTTTTCATATAAAAATTTTAATTTTTCAAGGATTTTCATCGAAATTTTAATTTTTTGGAGTTGGTCACGAATTAACGTTCCTTTCGCTCTAGGACGCATATTTAAGGAGTTATGGCCAAAATAAGTTTTTCATATAAAAATTTAAATTTTTCAAGGATTTTCATCGAAATTTTAATTTGTTGGGGGTGGTCACGAATTAACGTTCTTTTGGCTCTAGGACGCATATTTAAGGAGTTATGGCCAAAATAAATTTTTCATATAAAATTTTTAATTTTTCAAGGATTTTCATCGAAATTTTAATTTTTTGGAGGTGGTCACGAATTGAGGTCCTTTTCGCTCTAGAACGCATATTTAAGGAGTTATGGCCAAAATAAGTTTTTCATATAAAAATTTTAATTTTTCAAGGATTTTCATCGAAATTGTAATTTTTCAGGGGTGGTCACGAATTAACGTTCTTTTCGCTCTAGGACGCATATTAAGGAGTTATGGCCAAAATAAGTTTTTCATATAAAAATTTTAATTTTTCAAGGATTTTCATCGAAATTTTAATTTTTTTGGAGGTGGTCACGAATTAACGTTCCTTTCGCTCTAGGACGTATATTTAAGGAGTTATGGCCAAAATAAGTTTTTCATATAAAAATTTAAATTTTTCAAGGATTTTCATCGAAATTTTAATTTTTTGGAGGTGGTCACGAATTAACGTTCTTTTCGCTCTAGGACGCATATTTAAGGAGTTATGGTCAAAATAAGTTTTTCATATAAAAATTTTAATTTTTCAAGGATTTTCATCGAAATTTAAATTTTTTTGGAGGTGGTCACGAATTGAGGTCCTTTTCGCTCTAGGACGCAAATTTAAGGAATTATGGCCAAAATAAGTTTTTTATAAAAATTTTAATTTTTCAAGGATTTTCATCGAAATTTTAATTTTTCAGGGGTGGTCACGAATTAACGTTCTTTTCGCTCTAGGACGCATATTTAAGGAGTTATGGCCAAAATAAGTTTTTTATAAAAATTTTAATTTTTCAAGGATTTTCATCGAAATTTTAATTTTTCAGCGGTGAACACGAATTAACGTGCTTTTCGCTCTAGACGCATATTTAAGGAGTTATTTCCAAAATAAGACGCATATTTAAGGAGTTATGGCCAAAATAAATTTTTCATATAAAATTTTTAATTTTTCAAGGATTTTCATCGAAATTTTAATTTTTTGGAGTTGGTCACGAATTAACGTTCCTTTCGCTCTAGGACGCATATTTAAGGAGTTATGGCCAAAATAAGTTTTTCATATAAAAATTTAAATTTTTCAAGGATTTTCATCGAAATTTTAATTTTTTAACGTTCTTTTCGCTCTAGGACGCATATTTAAGGAGTTATGGCCAAAATAAGTTTTTCATATAAAAATTTTAATTTTTCAAGGATTTTCATCGAAATTTAAATTTTTTTGGAGGTGGTCACGAATTGAGGTCCTTTTCGCTCTAGGACGCAAATTTAAGGAATTATGGCCAAAATAAGTTTTTTATAAAAATTTTAATTTTTCAAGGATTTTCATCGAAATTTTAATTTTTCAGGGGTGGTCACGAATTAACGTTCTTTTCGCTCTAGGACGCATATTTAAGGAGTTATGGCCAAAATAAGTTTTTTATAAAAATTTTAATTTTTCAAGGCTTTTCATCGAAATTTTAATTTTTCAGCGGTGGTCACGAATTAACGTGCTTTTCGCTCTAGACGCATATTTAAGGAGTTATTTCCAAAATAAGACGCATATTTAAGGAGTTATGGCCAAAATAAATTTTTCATATAAAATTTTTAATTTTTCAAGGATTTTCATCGAAATTTTAATTTTTTGGAGTTGGTCACGAATTAACGTTCCTTTCGCTCTAGGACGCATATTTAAGGAGTTATGGCCAAAATAAGTTTTTCATATAAAAATTTTAATTTTTCAAGGATTTTCATCGAAATTTTAATTTTTTGGAGTTGGTCACGAATTAACGTTCCTTTCGCTCTAGGACGCATATTTAAGGAGTTATGGCCAAAATAAGTTTTTCATATAAAAATTTAAATTTTTCAAGGATTTTCATCGAAATTTTAATTTTTTGGAGGTGGTCACGAATTGAGGTCCTTTTCGCTCTAGAACGCATATTTAAGGAGTTATGGCCAAAATAAGTTTTTCATATAAAAATTTTAATTTTTCAAGGATTTTCATCGAAATTTTAATTTTTTGGGGGTGGTCACGAATTAACGTTCTTTTCGCTCTAGAACGCATATTTAAGGAGTTATGGCCAAAATAAGTGTTTCATATAACAATTTTAATTTTTCAAGGATTTTAATCGAAATTTTAATTTTTTGGGGGTGGTCACGAATTAACGTTCTTTTCGCTCTAGGACGCATATTTAAGGAGTTATGGCCAAAATAAGTTTTTCATATAAAAATTTTAATTTTTCAAGGATTTTCATCGAAATTTTAATTTTTTGGAGGTGGTCACGAATTGAGGTCCTTTTCGCTCTAGGACGCATATTTGTGAAGTTACGGCCAAAATAAGTTTATAAGGTCACGAATTAACGTTCTTTTCGCTCTAGGACGCATATTTAAGGAGTTATGGCCAAAATAAGTTTTTCATATAAAAATTTTATTTTTCAAGGATTTTCATCGAAATTTTAATTTGTTGGGGGTGGTCACGAATTAACGTTCTTTTCTCTCTAGGACGCATATTTAAGGAGTTACGGCCAAAATAAAGTTTTCATATAAAAATTTTAATTTTTCAAGGATTTTCATCGAAATTTTAATTTTTTGGAGGTGGTCACGAATTGAGGTCCTTTTCGCTCTAGGACGCATATTTAAGAAGTTATGGCCAAAATAAGTCTTTCATATAAAAATTTTAATTTTTCAAGGATTTTCATCGAAATTTTAATTTTTGGAGGTGGTCACGAATTGAGGTCCTTTTCGCTCTAGGACGCATATTTAAGCAGTTATGGTCAAAATAAGTTTCTCATATAAAAATTTTAATTTTTCAAGGATTTTCATCGAAATTTTAATTTTTTGGAGGTGGTCACGAATTGAGGTCCTTTTCGCTCTAGGACGTATATTTAAAGAGTTATGGCCAAAATAAGTTTTTCATATAAAAATTTTAATTTTTCAAGGATTTTCAACGAAATTTCAATTTTTTGGGGGTGGTCACGAATTAACGTTCCTTTCGCTCTAGGACGCATATTTAAGGAGTTATGGCCAAAATAAGTTTTTCATATAAAAATTTTAATTTTTCAAGGATTTTCATCGAAATATTAATTTTTTGGAGGTGGTCACGAATTGCGGTCCTTTTCGCTCTAGGACGCATATTTAAAGAGTTATGAAAATAAGTTTTTCATATAAAAATTTTAATTTTTCAAGGATTTTCATCGAAATTTTAATTTTTTTGGAGGTGGTCACGAATTGAGGTCCTTTTCGCTCTAGGACGCATATTTAAGGAGTTATGGCCAAAATAAGTTTTTCATATAAAAATTTTAATTTTCCAAGGATTTTCATCGAAAATTCAATTTTTTGGGGGTGTTCACGAATTAACGTTCTTTTCGCTCTAGGACGCATATTTAAGGAGTTATGGCCAAAATAAGTTTTTTATATAAAAATTTTAATTTTTCAAGGATTTTCATCGAAATTTTAATTTTTCAGGGGTGGCCACGAATTAACGTTCTTTTCGCTCTAGGACGCATATTTAAGGACTTATGGCCAAAATAGGGTTTTTATAAAAATTTTAATTTTTCAAGGATTTTCATCGAAATTTCAATTTTTTGGGGGTGTTCACGAATTAACGTTCTTTTCGCTCTAGGACGCATATTTAAGGAGTTTTGGCCAAAATAAGTTTTTCATATAAAAATTTTAATTTTTCAAGGATTTTCAACGAAATTTTAATTTTTCGGGGGTGGTCACGAATTAACGTTCTTTTCGCTCTAGGACGCATATTTAAGGAGTTATGGCCAAAATAAGTTTTTCATATAAAAATTTTAATTTTTCCAAGGATTTTCAACGAAATTTTAATTTTTCAGGGGTGGTCACGAATTAACGTTCTTTTCGCTCTAGAACGCATATTTAAGGAGTTATGACCAAAATAAGTTTTTCATATAACAATTTTAATTTTTCAAGGATTTTCATCGAAATTTTAATTTTTCAGGGGTGGTCACGAATTAACGTTCTTTTCGCTCTAGGACGCATATTTAAGGAGTTATGGCCAAAATAAGTTTTTCATATAAAAATTTTAATTTTTCAAGGATTTTCATCGAAATTTTAATTTTGTGGAGGTGGTCACGAATTGAGGTCCTTTTCGCTCTAGAACGCATATTTAAGGAGTTATGGCCAAAATAAGTTTTTCATATAAAAATTTTAATTTTTCAAGGATTTTCATCGAAATTGTAATTTTTCAGGGGTGGTCACGAATTAACGTTCTTTTCGCTCTAGGACGCATATTTAAGGAGTTATGGCCAAAATAAGTTTTTCATATAAAAATTTTAATTTTTCAAAGATTTTCATCGAAATTTTAATTTTTTGGAGGTGGTCACGAATTAACGTTCCTTTCGCTCTAGGACGCATATTTAAGGAGTTATGGCCAAAATAAGTTTTTCATATAAAAATTTAAATTTTTCAAGGTTTTTCATCGAAATTTTAATTTTTTGGAGGTGGTCACGAATTAACGTTCTTTTCGCTCTAGGACGCATATTTAAGGAGTTATGGCCAAAATAAGTTTTTCATATAAAAATTTTAATTTTTCAAGGATTTTCATCGAAATTTTAATTTTTTGGAGGTGGTCACGAATTGAGGTCCTTTTCGCTCTAGGACGCATATTTAAGGAGTTATGGCTAAAATAAGTTTTTTATATAAACATTTTAATTTTTCAAGGATTTTCATCGAAATTTTAATTTTTGAGGGGTGGTCACGAATTAACGTTCTTTTCGCTCTAGGATGCATATTTAAAGAGTTATGGCCAAAATAAGTTTTTCATATAAAAATTTTAATTTTTCAAGGATTTTCATCGAAATTTAAATTTTTTGGAGGTGGTCACGAATTAACGTTCTTTTCGCTCTAGGACGCATATTTAAGGAGTTATGGCCAAAATAAGTTTTTCATATAAAAATTTTAATTTTTCAAGGATTTTCATCGAAATTTTAATTTTTTGGAGGTGGTCACGAATTGAAGTCCTTTTCGCTCTAGGACGCATATTTAAGGAGTTATTTCCAAAATAAGACGCATATTTAAGGAGTTATGGCCAAAATAAATTTTTCATATAAAAATTTTAATTTTTCAAGGATTTTCATCGAAATTTTAATTTGTTGGAGGTGGTCACGAATTGAGGTCCTTTTCGCTCTAGGACGCATATTTAAGGAATTATGGCCAAAATAAGTTTTTTATAAAAATTTTAATTTTTCAAGGATTTTCATCGAAGTTTAAATTTTTTGGAGGTGGTCACGAATTGAGGTCCTTTTCGGTCTAGGACGCATATTTAAGGAGTTATGGCCAAAATAAGTTTTTCATATAAAAATTTTAATTTTTCAAGGATTTTCATCGAAATTTTAATTTTTCAGGGGTGGTCACGAATTAATTCTTTTCGCTCTAGGACGCATATTTAAGGAGTTATGGCCAAAATAAGTTTTTTTATAAAAATTTAAATTTTTCAAGGATTTTCATCGAAATTTTAATTTTTCAGGGGTTTTCATCGAAATTTTAATTTTTTGGAGGTGGTCACGAATTGAGGTCCTCTTCGCTCTAGGATGCATATGTAAGGAGTTATGGCTAAAATAAGTTTTTCATATAAAAATTTAAATTTTTCAAGGATTTTCATCGAAATTTTAATTTTTCGGGGGTGGTCACGAATTAACGTTCTTTTCGCTCTATGACGCATATTTAAGGAGTTATGGCCAAAATAAGTTTTTCATATAAAAATTTTAATTTTTCAAGGATTTTCATCGAAATTTTAATTTTTTTGAGGTGGTCACGAATTAACGTTCTTTTCGCTCTAGAACGCATATTTAAGGAGTTATGACCAAAATAAGTTTTTCATATAAAAATTTTAATTTTTCAAGGATTTTCATCGAAATTGTAATTTTTCAGGGGTGGTCACGAATTAACGTTCTTTTCGCTCTAGGACGCATATTTAAGGAGTTATGGCCAAACTAAGTTTTTCATATAAAAATTTTAATTTTTCAAGGATTTTCATCGAAATTTTAATTTTTTGGAGTTGGTCACGAATTAACGTTCGTTTCGCTCTAGGACGCATATTTAAGGAGTTATGGCCAAAATAAGTTTTTCATATAAAAATTTTAATTTTTCAAGGATTTTCATCGAAATTTTAATTTTTTGGAGGTGGTCACGAATTGAGGTCCTTTTCGCTCTAGAACGCATATTTAAGGAGTTATGGCCAAAATAAGTTTTTCATATAAAAATTTTAATTTTTCAAGGATTTTCATCGAAATTGTAATTTTTCAGGGGTGGTCACGAATTAACGTTCTTTTCGCTCTGGACGCATATTTAAGGAGTTATGGCCAAAATAAGTTTTTCATATAAAAATTTTAATTTTTCAAGGATTTTCATCGAAATTTTAATTTTTTGGAGGTGGTCACGAATTAACGTTCTTTTCGCTCTAGGACGCATATTTAAGGAGTTATGGCCAAAATAAGTTTTTCATATAAAAATTTTAATTTTTCAAGGATTTTCATCGAAATTTAAATTTTTTTGGAGGTGGTCACGAATTGAGGTCCTTTTCGCTCTAGGACGCAAATTTAAGGAATTATGGCCAAAATAAGTTTTTTATAAAAATTTTAATTTTTCAAGGATTTTCATCGAAATTTTAATTTTTCAGGGGTGGTCACGAATTAACGTTCTTTTCGCTCTAGGACGCATATTTAAGGAGTTATGGCCAAAATAAGTTTTTTATAAAAATTTAAATTTTTCAAGGATTTTCATCGAAATTTTAATTTTTCAGCGGTGGTCACGAATTAACGTGCTTTTCGCTCTAGACGCATATTTAAGGAGTTATTTCCAAAATAAGACGCATATTTAAGGAGTTATGGCCAAAATAAATTTTTCATATAAAATTTTTAATTTTTCAAGGATTTTCATCGAAATTTTAATTTTTTGGAGTTGGTCACGAATTAACGTTCCTTTCGCTCTAGGACGCATATTTAAGGAGTTATGGCCAAAATAAGTTTTTCATATAAAAATTTTAATTTTTCAAGGATTTTCATCGAAATTTTAATTTTTTGGAGGTGGTCACGAATTGAGGTCCTTTTCGCTCTAGAACGCATATTTAAGGAGTTATGGCCAAAATAAGTTTTTCATATAAAAATTTTAATTTTTCAAGGATTTTCATCGAAATTGTAATTTTTCAGGGGTGGTCACGAATTAACGTTCTTTTCGCTCTGGACGCATATTTAAGGAGTTATGGCCAAAATAAGTTTTTCATATAAAAATTTTAATTTTTCAAGGATTTTCATCGAAATTTTAATTTTTTGGAGGTGGTCACGAATTAACGTTCCTTTCGCTCTAGGACGCATATTTAAGGAGTTATGGCCAAAATAAGTTTTTTATAAAAATTTAATTTTTTCAAGGATTTTCATCGAAATTTTAATTTTTCAGCGGTGGTCACGAATTAACGTTCCTTTCGCTCTAGGACGCATATTTAAGGAGTTATGGCCAAAATAAGTTTTTCATATAAAAATTTTAATTTTTCAAGGATTTTCATCGAAATTTTAATTTTTTGGAGGTGGTCACGAATTGAGGTCCTTTTCGCTCTAGGACGCATATTTAAGGAATTATGGCCAAAATAAGTTTTTTATAAAAATTTTAATTTTTCAAGGATTTTCATCGAAATTTAAATTTTTTGGAGGTGGTCACGAATTGATGTCCTTTTCGGTCTAGGACGCATATTTAAGGAGTTATGGCCAAAATAAGTTTTTCATATAAAAATTTTAATTTTTCAAGGATTTTCATCGAAATTTTAATTTTTCAGGGGTGGTCACGAATTAATTCTTTTCGCTCTAGGACGCATATTTAAGGAGTTATGGCCAAAATAAGTTTTTTATAAAAATTTTAATTTTTCAAGGATTTTCATCGAAATTTTAATTTTTTGGAGGTGGTCACGAATTGAGGTCCTTTTCGCTCTAGAACGCATATTTAAGGAGTTATGGCCAAAATAAGTTTTTCATATAAAAATTTTAATTTTTCAAGGATTTTCATCGAAATTGTAATTTTTCAGGGGTGGTCACGAATTAACGTTCTTTTCGCTCTGGACGCATATTTAAGGAGTTATGGCCAAAATAAGTTTTTCATATAAAAATTTTAATTTTTCAAGGATTTTCATCGAAATTTTAATTTTTTGGAGGTGGTCACGAATTAACGTTCCTTTCGCTCTAGGACGCATATTTAAGGAGTTATGGCCAAAATAAGTTTTTCATATAAAAATTTTAATTTTTCAAGGATTTTCATCGAAATTTTAATTTTTTGGAGGTGGTCACGAATTGAGGTCCTTTTCGCTCTAGGACGCATATTTAAGGAATTATGGCCAAAATAAGTTTTTTATAAAAATTTTAATTTTTCAAGGATTTTCATCGAAATTTAAATTTTTTGGAGGTGGTCACGAATTGATGTCCTTTTCGGTCTAGGACGCATATTTAAGGAGTTATGGCCAAAATAAGTTTTTCATATAAAAATTTTAATTTTTCAAGGATTTTCATCGAAATTTTAATTTTTCAGGGGTGGTCACGAATTAATTCTTTTCGCTCTAGGACGCATATTTAAGGAGTTATGGCCAAAATAAGTTTTTTATAAAAATTTTAATTTTTCAAGGATTTTCATCGAAATTTTAATTTTTTGGAGGTGGTCACGAATTGAGGTCCTTTTCGCTCTAGAACGCATATTTAAGGAGTTATGGCCAAAATAAGTTTTTCATATAAAAATTTTAATTTTTCAAGGATTTTCATCGAAATTGTAATTTTTCAGGGGTGGTCACGAATTAACGTTCTTTTCGCTCTGGACGCATATTTAAGGAGTTATGGCCAAAATAAGTTTTTCATATAAAAATTTTAATTTTTCAAGGATTTTCATCGAAATTTTAATTTTTTGGAGGTGGTCACGAATTAACGTTCTTTTCGCTCTAGGACGCATATTTAAGGAGTTATGGCCAAAATAAGTTTTTCATATAAAAATTTTAATTTTTCAAGGATTTTCATCGAAATTTAAATTTTTTTGGAGGTGGTCACGAATTGAGGTCCTTTTCGCTCTAGGACGCAAATTTAAGGAATTATGGCCAAAATAAGTTTTTTATAAAAATTTTAATTTTTCAAGGATTTTCATCGAAATTTTAATTTTTCAGGGGTGGTCACGAATTAACGTTCTTTTCGCTCTAGGACGCATATTTAAGGAGTTATGGCCAAAATAAGTTTTTTATAAAAATTTAAATTTTTCAAGGATTTTCATCGAAATTTTAATTTTTCAGCGGTGGTCACGAATTAACATGCTTTTCGCTCTAGACGCATATTTAAGGAGTTATTTCCAAAATAAGACGCATATTTAAGGAGTTATGGCCAAAATAAATTTTTCATATAAAATTTTTAATTTTTCAAGGATTTTCATCGAAATTTTAATTTTTTGGAGTTGGTCACGAATTAACGTTCCTTTCGCTCTAGGACGCATATTTAAGGAGTTATGGCCAAAATAAGTTTTTCATATAAAAATTTTAATTTTTCAAGGATTTTCATCGAAATTTTAATTTTTTGGAGGTGGTCACGAATTGAGGTCCTTTTCGCTCTAGAACGCATATTTAAGGAGTTATGGCCAAAATAAGTTTTTCATATAAAAATTTTAATTTTTCAAGGATTTTCATCGAAATTGTAATTTTTCAGGGGTGGTCACGAATTAACGTTCTTTTCGCTCTGGACGCATATTTAAGGAGTTATGGCCAAAATAAGTTTTTCATATAAAAATTTTAATTTTCAAGGATTTTCATCGAAATTTTAATTTTTTGGAGGTGGTCACGAATTAACGTTCTTTTCGCTCTAGGACGCATATTTAAGGAGTTATGGCCAAAATAAGTTTTTCATATAAAAATTTTAATTTTTCAAGGATTTTCATCGAAATTTAAATTTTTTTGGAGGTGGTCACGAATTGAGGTCCTTTTCGCTCTAGGACGCAAATTTAAGGAATTATGGCCAAAATAAGTTTTTTATAAAAATTTTAATTTTTCAAGGATTTTCATCGAAATTTTAATTTTTCAGGGGTGGTCACGAATTAACGTTCTTTTCGCTCTAGGACGCATATTTAAGGAGTTATGGCCAAAATAAGTTTTTTATAAAAATTTAAATTTTTCAAGGATTTTCATCGAAATTTTAATTTTTCAGCGGTGGTCACGAATTAACGTGCTTTTCGCTATAGACGCATATTTAAGGAGTTATTTCCAAAATAAGACGCATATTTAAGGAGTTATGGCCAAAATAAATTTTTCATATAAAATTTTTAATTTTTCAAGGATTTTCATCGAAATTTTAATTTTTTGGAGTTGGTCACGAATTAACGTTCCTTTCGCTCTAGGACGCATAT
Source organism: Haematobia irritans (assembly GCF_050003625.1). Lineage (NCBI taxonomy): Eukaryota > Metazoa > Arthropoda > Insecta > Diptera > Muscidae > Haematobia > Haematobia irritans. The sequence continues at coordinate 154,729,153 of NC_134400.1, read as the reverse complement.
TTAAGGAGTTATGGCCAAAATAAGTTTTTCATATAAAAATTTTAATTTTTCAAGGATTTTCATCGAAATTTTAATTTTTTGGAGTTGGTCACGAATTAACGTTCCTTTCGCTCTAGGACGCATATTTAAGGAGTTATGGCCAAAATAAGTTTTTCATATAAAAACTTAAATTTTTCAAGGATTTTCATCGAAATTTTAATTTTTTGGAGGTGGTCACGAATTGAGGTCCTTTTCGCTCTAGAACGCATATTTAAGGAGTTATGGCCAAAATAAGTTTTTCATATAAAAATTTTAATTTTTCAAGGATTTTCATCGAAATTTTAATTTTTTGGAGGTGGTCACGAATTGAGGTCCTTTTCGCTCTAGGACGCATATTTAAGGAATTATGGCCAAAATAAGTTTTTTATAAAAATTTTAATTTTTCAAGGATTTTCATCGAAATTTAAATTTTTTGGAGGTGGTCACGAATTGATGTCCTTTTCGGTCTAGGACGCATATTTAAGGAGTTATGGCCAAAATAAGTTTTTCATATAAAAATTTTAATTTTTCAAGGATTTTCATCGAAATTTTAATTTTTCAGGGGTGGTCACGAATTAATTCTTTTCGCTCTAGGACGCATATTTAAGGAGTTATGGCCAAAATAAGTTTTTTATAAAAATTTTAATTTTTCAAGGATTTTCATCGAAATTTAAATTTTTTGGAGGTGGTCACGAATTGATGTCCTTTTCGGTCTAGGACGCATATTTAAGGAGTTATGGCCAAAATAAGTTTTTCATATAAAAATTTTAATTTTTCAAGGATTTTCATCGAAATTTTAATTTTTCGGGGGTGGTCACGAATTAACGTTCTTTTCGCTCTAGGACGCATATTTAAGGAGTTATGGCCAAAATAAGTTTTTCATATAAAAATTTTAATTTTTCAAGGATTTTCATCGAAATTTCAATTTTTGGGGGGTGGTCACGAATTAACGTTCTTTTCGCTCTAGGACGCATATTTAAGGAGTTATGGCCAAAATAAGTTTTTCATATAAAAATTTTAATTTTTCAAGGATTTTCATCGAAATTTTAATTTTTTGGAGGTGGTCACGAATTGAGGTCCTTTTCGCTCTAGGACGCATATTTAAGGAATTATGGCCAAAATAAGTTTTTTATAAAAATTTTAATTTTTCAAGGATTTTCATCGAAATTTAAATTTTTTGGAGGTGGTCACGAATTGATGTCCTTTTCGGTCTAGGACGCATATTTAAGGAGTTATGGCCAAAATAAGTTTTTCATATAAAAATTTTAATTTTTCAAGGATTTTCATCGAAATTTTAATTTTTCAGGGGTGGTCACGAATTAATTCTTTTCGCTCTAGGACGCATATTTAAGGAGTTATGGCCAAAATAAGTTTTTTATAAAAATTTTAATTTTTCAAGGATTTTCATCGAAATTTAAATTTTTTGGAGGTGGTCACGAATTGATGTCCTTTTCGGTCTAGGACGCATATTTAAGGAGTTATGGCCAAAATAAGTTTTTCATATAAAAATTTTAATTTTTCAAGGATTTTCATCGAAATTTTAATTTTTCGGGGGTGGTCACGAATTAACGTTCTTTTCGCTCTAGGACGCATATTTAAGGAGTTATGGCCAAAATAAGTTTTTCATATAAAAATTTTAATTTTTCAAGGATTTTCATCGAAATTTTAATTTTTTGGAGGTGGTCACGAATTGAGGTCCTTTTCGCTCTAGGACGCATATTTAAGGAATTATGGCCAAAATAAGTTTTTTATAAAAATTTTAATTTTTCAAGGATTTTCATCGAAATTTAAATTTTTTGGAGGTGGTCACGAATTGATGTCCTTTTCGGTCTAGGACGCATATTTAAGGAGTTATGGCTAAAATAAGTTTTTCATATAAAAATTTTAATTTTTCAAGGATTTTCATCGAAATTTTAATTTTTCAGGGGTGGTCACGAATTAATTCTTTTCGCTCTAGGACGCATATTTAAGGAGTTATGGCCAAAATAAGTTTTTTATAAAAATTTTAATTTTTCAAGGATTTTCATCGAAATTTAAATTTTTTGGAGGTGGTCACGAATTGATGTCCTTTTCGGTCTAGGACGCATATTTAAGGAGTTATGGCCAAAATAAGTTTTTCATATAAAAATTTTAATTTTTCAAGGATTTTCATCGAAATTTTAATTTTTCGGGGGTGGTCACGAATTAACGTTCTTTTCGCTCTTGGACGCATATTTAAGGAGTTATGGCCAAAATAAGTTTTTCATATAAAAATTTTAATTTTTCAAGGATTTTCATCGAAATTTTAATTATTTTGAGGTGGTCACGAATTGAGGTCCTTTTCGCTCTAGGACGCATATTTAAGGAATTATGGCCAAAATAAGTTTTTTTATAAAAATTTTAATTTTTCAAGGATTTTCATCGAAATTTTAATTTTTTGGAGGTGGTCACGAATTGAGGTCCTTTTCGCTCTAGGACGCATATTTAAGGAGTTATGGCTAAAATAAGTTTTAAGCAGTTATGGCCAAAATAAGTTTTTTATAAAAATTTTAATTTTTCAAGGATTTTCATCGAAATTTTAATTTTTCAAGGATTTTCATCGAAATTTTAATTTTTCAGGGGTGGTCACGAATTAACGTGCTTTTCGCTCTAGACGCATATTTAAGGAGTTATTTCCAAAATAAGACGCATATTTAAGGAGTTATGGCCAAAATAAATTTTTCATATAAAAATTTTAATTTTTCAAGGATTTTCATCGAAATTTTAATTTTTTGGAGGTGGTCACGAATTGAGGTCCTTTTCGCTCTAGGACGCATATTTAAGGAATTATGGCCAAAATAAGTTTTTTATAAAAATTTTAATTTTTCAATGATTTTCATCGAAATTTAAATTTTTTGGAGGTGGTCACGAATTGAGGTCCTTTTCGGTCTAGGACGCATATTTAAGGAGTTATGGCCAAAATAAGTTTTTCATATAAAAATTTTAATTTTTCAAGGATTTTCATCGAAATTTTAATTTTTCAGGGGTGGTCACGAATTAATTCTTTTCGCTCTAGGACGCATATTTAAGGAGTTATGGCCAAAATAAGTTTTTCATATAAAAATTTTAATTTTTCAGGGGTTTTCATCGAAATTTTAATTTTTTGGAGGTGGTCACGAATTGAGGTCCTCTTCGCTCTAGAACGCATATTTAAGGAGTTATGGCCAAAATAAGTTTTTCATGTAAAAATTTTAATTTTTCAACGATTTTCATCGAAATTTTAATTTTTCAGGGGTGGTCACGAATTAACGTTCTTTTCGCTCTAGAACGCATATTTAAGGAGTTATGGCCAAAATAAGTTTTTCATATAAAAATTTTAATTTTTCAAGGATTTTCATCGAAATTTTAATTTTTTTGAGGTGGTCACGAATTGAGGTCCTTTTCGCTATAGGACGCATATTTAAGGAATTATGGCCAAAATAAGTTTTTTTATAAAAATTTTAATTTTTCAAGGATTTTCATCGAAATTTTAATTTTTTGGAGGTGGTCACGAATTGAGGTCCTTTTCGCTCTAGGACGCATATTTAAGGAGTTATGGCTAAAATAAGTTTTTCATATAAAAATTTTAATTTTTCAAGGATTTTCATCGAAATTTTAATTCTTCAGGGGTGGTCACGAATTAACGTTCTTTTCGCTCTAGGACGCATATTTAAGGAGTTATGGCCAAAATAAGTTTTTCATATAAAAATTTTAATTTTTCAAGAATTTTCATCGAAAGTTTAATTTTTTGGGGGTGGTCACGAATTGAGGTCCTTTTCGCTCTAGAACGCATATTTAAGGAGTTATGGCCAAAATAAGTTTTTCATATAAAAAATTTAATTTTTCAAGGATTTTCATCGAAATTGTAATTTTGCAGGGGTGGTCTCGAATTAACGTTCTTTTCGCTCTAGGACGCATATTTAAGGAGATATGGCTAAAATAAGTTTTTCATATAAAAATTTTAATTTTTCAAGGATTTTCATCGAAATTTTAATTTTTTGGAGGTGGTCACGAATTGAGATCCTTTTCGCTCTAGGACGCATATTAAAGGAGTTTTGGCCAAAATAAGTTTTTCATATAAAAATTTTAATTTTTCAAGAATTTTCATCGAAATTTTAATTTTTCATGGGTGGTCACGAATTAACGTTCTTTTCGCTCTAGGACGCATATTTAAGGAGTTATGGCCAAAATAAGTTTTTCATATAAAAATTTGAATTATTCAAGAATTTTCATCGAAATTTTAATTTTGCAGGGGTGGTCACGAATTAACGTTCTTTTCGCTCTAGGACGCATATTTAAGGAGTTATGGCCAAAATAAGTTTTTCATATAAAAATTTTAATTTTTCAAGGATTTTCATCGAAATTTTAATTTTTCATGGGTGGTCACGAATTAACGTTATTTTCGCTCTAGGACGCATATTTAAGGAGTTATGGCCAAAATAAGTTTTTCATATAAAAATTTTAATTTTTCAAGGATTTTCATCGAAATTTTAATTTTTTGGGGGTGGTCACGAATTAACGTTCTTTTCGCTCTAGGACGCATATTTAAGGAGTTATGGCCAAAATAAGTTTTTCATATAAAAATTTTAATTTTTCAAGGATTTTCATCGAAATTTTAATTTTTGTGGGTGGTCTCGAATTAACGTTCTTTTCGCTCTAGGACGCATATTTAAGGAGATATGACCAAAATAAGTTTTACATATAAAAATTTTAATTTTTCGACACAGTTCAACAAAACAAAATCAAAAAAAAATCACTTATCCCAGTGAGAGGAAAAAAGTAATTTTTGTATTTTAATAGACTGGTTGCCTTTCGTCTGTTATGAGCCTCTAAAGTTTGGTCTTCAAATTTGATCTTGAGCTTTTTTTTTACAATTTGTATGGTCATAGCTCGAAAAATGCTGAGAATTTTTGACTCGGCCAACAAAAATGCTGAATATATTAAGTCGGAAAATGTTCACCTTCTTGCTCAAAATCGCAAAAATGTCACCGATTTTTGCCGTTTTTTCGACTACAGCTTTTGAACTATTGAAAATTTTAGCAAATAGTCGGGAGAAGAAATGTTACCTATAAAACTATGAACAACTTTCTAGTATATGGCATCTTCGTATCAGGATGCGGAGGTGGTCACGAATTGAGGTCCTTTCCGCTCTAGGACGCATATTTAAGGAGATATGACCAAAATAAGTTTTACATATAAAAATTTTAATTTTTCGACACAGTTCAACAAAACAAAATCAAAAAAAAAAATCACTTATCCCAGTGAGAGGAAAAAAGTAATTTTTGTATTTTAATAGACTGGTTGCCTTTCGTCTGTTATGAGCCTCTAAAGTTTTGTCATCAAATTTGATCTTGAGCTTTTTTTTACAATTTGTATGGTCATAGCTCGAAAAATGCAGAGAATTTTTGACTCGGCCAACAAAAATGCTGAATATATTAAGTCGGAAAATTTTCTACTTTATGCTTAAAATCGTAAAAATTTCACCGATTTTTTCCGTTTTTTCGAACTATTGAAAATTTTAGCAAATAGTCGGGAGAAGAAATGTAGCCTATAAAACTATGAACAACTTTCTAGTATATGGCATCTTCATATGACTACTCCTTGAATTTTATTTTTTATTTTTGGGTTTTTGTATAGGAAACAACAACAAAAATGCGTATTTGTCAAATGCGTTTAATCGCATTTGTATGACAAAATCCGTACCAAGGAGGCTACATTTGTAGGTTACATTGCTTCTCTCGAATGTTTTGTAAAATTTTCAATAGTTCAAAATGTGGTGATTTTTTTTCGACATTTTTGTGATTTTGAGCATGAAGATGTAAAATTTCCGACTTAATATACTCGCCATTTTTGTTGGCCGAGTCAAGAGCTATAACTTTGCCGATTCGAAAATAAATTCACAGCATTTTTCGAGCTATGGCCATAAGAAAATTGCAAAAAGGTGCAATTTGGCGTCAAAACTTTAGAGGCTTATAAAAGACAACCGCAACCAATCTAGCAAAATCCAGAAATTACTCTTCTCCTCTCATTAAGTACTTTCGACTAGGATAAATGATTTTTTTTTATTTTTTTGTTGCACTGTGTAATTAAAATTCACGAAAAAATCCTAAGGAAATTGTAAAGGGTGATTTGTTAAGAGCTTGATAACTTTTTTTTTAAAAAAACGCATAAAATTTGCAAAATCTCATCGGTTCTTTATTTGAAACGTTAGATTGGTCCATGACATTTACTTTTTGAAGATAATTTCATTTAAATGTTGACCGCGGCTGCGTCTTAGGTGGTCCATTCGGAAAGTCCAATTTTGGGCAACTTTTTCGAGCATTTCGGCCGGAATAGCCCGAATTTCTTCGGAAATGTTGTCTTCCAAAGCTGGAATAGTTGCTGGCTTATTTCTGTAGACTTTAGACTTGACGTAGCCCCACAAAAAATAGTCTAAAGGCGTCAAATCGCATGATCTTGGTGGCCAACTTACCGGTCCATTTCTTGAGATGAATTGTTCTCCGAAGTTTTCCCTCAAAATGGCCATAGAATCGCGAGCTGTGTGGCATGTAGCGCCATCTTGTTGAAACCACATGTCAACCAAGTTCAGTTCTTCCATTTTTGGCAACAAAAAGTTTGTTAGCATCGAACGATAGCGATCGCCATTCACCGTAACGTTGCGTCCAACAGCATCTTTGAAAAAATACGGTCCAATGATTCCACCAGCGTACAAACCACACCAAACAGTGCATTTTTCGGGATGCATGGGCAGTTCTTGAACGGCTTCTGGTTGCTCTTCACTCCAAATGCGGCAATTTTGCTTATTTACGTAGCCATTCAACCAGAAATGAGCCTCATCGCTGAACAAAATTTGTCGATAAAAAAGCGGATTTTCTGCCAACTTTTCTAGGGCCCATTCACTGAAAATTCGACGTTGTGGCAGATCGTTCGGCTATTCATGATGAAATGTCAAAGCATACTGAGCATCTTTCTCTTTGACACCATGTCTGAAATCCCACGTGATCTGTCAAATACTAATGCATGAAAATCCTAACCTCAAAAGAATCACCCTTTATTTGGCATTGTAATACGGTGTTCACGTTACCGTGAGTGCACTGTATGTAAACAAAGTATAATTACAACAAATAAAAGTGCTGAGTAAACGTTAACCCTTTCACTACCGATGTCCTCTTAGAAGGACATTCGAATAAGACACCAAATTCTATTTTCCCACTTAGTTTCGATTTATTTCTCGATGTTATTTTAAAGTAGAGGCTTTAATCTAAATAAGCTATAAATATTTTCCATATTGGTGAGCACTAAAATACATTTTTTTAAACTTCTTTAAAAATAAACGAAAAATACGAAAATTTGAGACAATTTTTCTACTGTATGTTTCTAGTAAATGGACATTTATACAAAAACTATAGCTGATACTTTTACGGGATATTTTTGTATTTTGTCTCACACTGTGGAAGATATTATAGGCCAAATAGCGCTTATTTTCGTAAGGCCATTTGGTCACAATTCAAGAATCAAGTTTTCAGCACAAGCTCATATAGCTCTTGAAGTTAGTACAAGTAAAAACAGAAGAAAAATTAAAGTTTTTAATATTAGGTTTATTTCGGTAGTGAAAGGGTTAATGGTTGCTTATCGACTTATTTGTATTTCAACACAATCATATTTAAGACATTTGGTTGCAACCAAAAAAATGAGTAGCAACGGAAATTAACCATTTGTGGCCTTAAAAAAAATATATGTTCAGGGTGAAACATAATATGTTTCCTCAGTGCACATTTTTTGTTTGAACTACATTCTGAAGAGTACAGAGGCTATTTTATTGAGGGTGCAACACAGTAGGTTTGGTTAGGTAGTGACAGCCCGTTATGTTGGGCTCGTTTAGACAATTTAACATATTATGATACCACCCAAAATGGTGAACGTCTCTCTTATCACTGAGTGCTGGTCGATTCAATGTTTAGCTCAATGACAAGGGAGCTTTCCTCACATTACGGGGCAACCCTTTGGAAGGATTTGAAACACTCTGAAATGGCACCAAAACTACTTAGAGGGAATACTTCACCGCTTTTTGGTATGCTAACCATTGCACCACTGTGAATATAAACTAATACAGAGAGTTAATAAACATTAAATCCTAATTTGCTTCTATTAGTTTGAGCTTGCGTACTTTTTTTTGTTTTTTTTTTCTTAATTAATGAGAGAATTTTCTTAGTTTTTATGCTCGCAGGTTAGTTTTAAATTTTATTGAAATATATTGTATACAAAACAATTTTTTTTTTCCGCAACTGAATTTGAAATAAAATGTTTGTATTTTGCCATTATATTATTCTCCAAAGGGCATTATATTCCGTTTTGGTTGCACGTAAGGGAAATTTAGAACTTTGGAATAAGATGTTGCTTCTGAGAAATGTATTCATTTTTTAGTATGTATTTAGTGGATACTATTAACAATTTCCAAACACACAACTAAGAGTTATGGGATTAAAATAAGTATCCGAAGGACATCGCGTACTTTCCAGTTGACCATTTTTACACATATAATAAGAATAGCAATCATTGGGATTCACACGAATTCCAGATCCAGTAGTACAGGATGCCGATTCCGTAGTTGATGGTGTTGCTGTTGTTATCAGAGTCGATGATGCCGTAGTTGAGGGTGTTGTTGGTGATATCAGCGAATCTGTAGGAGCGGGCCAGACCGGCACACAATTATTTGCCTTAAATTCATAACCATCTGGACAACGATACAACAGAGGATAACGAACAATTTCCCCATCAATGATTGTATACCAACATATATAGTAGATATTTGCATCAGTGGGCCATGCAGCCATGTCCAGCGGATTGTCACACGTGTATTGAGCTTTATAGCAGATATCATCGTATTGTGATAATGTACAGGATTTGGTGGCCGGTGAATAGGCTGTACCTTGTGGGCACATGAATCGATCATCTTCCTTGGCCAGATTACAAACATGATATTGCTTGCAATCATATGGATCGGGAAATATGCCAGAGTTTTGACATTCAAATTTGGGACCACGGCTAATGCATTCCTTTTTGTAAACACAACCACGAACATTTTCATCGCAATAGAATCCACGATTTGTGTCACAAGTGCTAATATCCATCGAGTTCCAGTTGCCATTTTCTTGAATACAAATTGCTAGGGTAGCACAATCTTTGCAAATGAATTGACCATTACGTGTATCATTGCAAGGATTTTGTATGACGGCATATGCATCCGGATAATTGGAATATTCCGTGGCAAAGTTAGCTGTAGCTAATGACACCAGGAAAGGCTAAAAGTAAATAAATTGATTAAATTAGATAAGAAAAGATACGAGGGTGAAGTTAAAGTTGTTTTTAGCCAAGACAAAAACGATCTGGATTTTATTTTTAAATTTCACTATTTGACGCAATTAATTAAACAAGTTTCGCTTTCATTTGCGCTGCTACACTAATAGAAAAAATTACTTTCCAAAATCATGAACGGATGGTAACAAAATGAAACGGAAACGTTCACGAAAAATCAAAACTGAATGTTCACGTTCTCGGCCTTTTATGATTTTATTAAACGCTTTCGTCTTTCTTTGGCCATGAAAAGTCTTAAAATATTCGTTAGTCATTCTCATGGTTACTCCGTTGGTGATGTAGTTTGCTAAGGCGCCTGTTAACGCGTATGGAGCAGACTATCCAGATTCGAGTCACGGTAGCGGATTTTCTTTTCTTTAATTCGAAACCATTTTGCTTTCAGATCTTGAACGCTGGCATGGTGTCATTGTATCGTTATCAGATTGACACCGTCTGTTCTCCATTTGGCACTACATGTGTGTTGATTCACTTTCATGAACGGATGGTTTTGAAACATGTACGCCGTTCATGATTTTCTCTAGGGGTGTACTTGAATAAAGGCACTTACAAAAATTTTGTTAAATTTGCATCCGTACTACAATCTTGTCATTCCGGGTTACTAACTTTGTCATTCCGTTTGTAAAGCTTTGAAGTGTTGGTCCCAGATCCCATAAAGTATATATATAGTCATGGTCGTTGTGAAATTCTGAGTCGATTTACAGAAACTTCCGAAACTTGGCACAAACAGTTGTTATTTATTTAGATTTGACTTCTGGATTCTCCTGGAAGAGCAACCTTCATACGACCCTGTTGAAATTTGGTATTTCATGTAAGTGTACGTCTGCTAACAATCATGCAAAAATTGGTTCATATGGGTCCATGATTATAGCCCCCGTATAAACCGATCCCCAGATTTAACTTATGGAGCCTCCTGGTCGAGCAACATTCATCCGATCCTGTTAAAATTTTCTATATGATGTGAGAATCTGTCTTCTAACAACCATGATATCAAATTTCCAGATTAGACTTCCGGAGGCTGCTGGAGAAGCAAATTTCATCCGATCCGGTTGAAATAGTGTACGCGATGTCAATATATATCTTCAAACAACCAAGCATATATGCGTTTTCCAGATTTGACATTTTGAGCCTCTTAGAGGATCAAATTTTACTCGATCCGGTTGAATTTTTGTGGTAAAATCACGAGGTTTTAAAAATACATTCCAGATACTTGTTCTTCCAATTATTGAAATGGGTGGTACGTTCCAATTGAGAAAAATACAAAAACATATAACATTAATCGAATTCCAAACAAGTAAGGAAGGTCTAAAGTCGGGCGGGGCCGACTATATTATACCCTGCACCACTTTGTAGATCTAAATTTTCGATACCATATCACATCCGTCAAATGTGTTGGGGGCTATATATAAAGGTTTGTCCCAAATACATACATTTAAATATCACTCGATCTGGATAGAATTTGATAGACTTCTACAAAATCTATAGACTCAAAATTTAAGTCGGCTAATGCACTAGGGTGGAACACAATAATATACACAGTCTTACACAAGTTTACATACGGTTTAAGAAATTGTATTTTCTTTTATTAATAAAATATAGTAAAATATGCATATATATGCTTTCGATTTTGTAAATTAATTTGGAAAACAAAGTATGTGTCAATTTTCAAGAAGATCTTTTTAGTCTGGATTATAAACAACAATAAGAAACATGTTTAGTTATAAGGTAAAAACCTCAAGGGTATGTAAACTTATGTGACAATGTGTATATGTATTAGAAGTTTAGGATAATTAGAGTAATTTTTACAACTTTTCGACTAAGCAGTGGCGATTTTACAAGGAAAATGTTGGTATTTTGACCAATTTTGTCGAAATCAGAAAAACATATATATATGGGAGCTATATCTAAATTTGAACCGATTTCAACCAAATTTGGCACGTATAGATACAATGCTAATTCTACTGCCTGTGCAAAATTTCAACTAAATCGGAGTCAAAAATTGGCCTCTGTGGTGATATGAGTGCAAATCGGGCGAAAGCTAAATATGGGAGATATATCTAAATCTGAACCGATTTCAACCAAATTTGGCACGCATAGCTACAATGCTAATTCTACTCCCTGTGCAAAATTTCAATTACATCGAAGTAAAAGATTGGCCACTGTGGTCATATGAGTGTAAATCGGGCGAACGATATATATGGGAGCTATATCTAAATCTGAACCGATTTCAATAAAATTTGACACACTTGACTACACTACTAATTGTACTCCTAGTGCAAAATTTCAACCAAATTGGGGTAAAACTCTGGCTTCTGGGACCGTATTAGTCCATATCGGGCGAAAGATATATATGGGAGCTATATCTAAATGTGAACCGATTTCAATAAAATTTGGCACATTTGACTATAGTACTAATTGTTCTTCTTGTGCAAAATTTTAAGCAAATTAGTGTAAAACTCTGGCTTCTGGGGCCATATAAGTCCATATCGGGCGAAATATATATATATGGGAGCTATATATAAATCTGAACCGATTTCTTCCAAAATCAATAGGGTTCTATTCTGAGCCCAAACACATACTTGTGCCAAATTTGAAGTCGATTGGACTAAAACTGCGACCTAGATTTTGATTACAAAAATGTGTTCACGGACAGACGGACATGGCTATATCGACTCAGGAGCCCACCCTGAGCATTTTTGCCAAAGACACCATGTGTCTATCACGTCTCCTTCTGGGTGTTGCAAACATATGCACTAACTTATATGTTAATACCATGTTCCACAGTGAGGCGCAGGGTATAAGAAGCCCAAAAACAAGTTACATAAAGTAGTCGGCATAACATAGAACAGGAAAATACAAGTAGATTTGAAAGATCAAATAGCTGCAATATGTCCAAACAGGAACTAACATTTTGAAAAAGGAAATTACAATAAAATACTTCCGATATGGGTCGCTACAGTTCTTGATTGTCGTTAATAGTTAAATTGTACATGCCTGACTACGCATGCAAGCGATCAAAAAATTAAAAAAAAAAAAACAAACAAACAATTGAAGCAAAACTTCCAAAATATTGAAGCACTACAGATCTTATACTTTTTTTAAACTTACCATAAGTATAGCCGAAGACACTTTCATTTTTAAAGTTTCAATTGATACTGCTGTCCTAACTAGTAGACGTTGATTTAGTGATAATGTTCGATACTCTACCATGGTATATATACCCAGCTCCATGGATTAATTACGAATACTAGAATAATGTTATTTGATTAGAATCGAATTAATTAAACGCTATCTAAAGGGAATATCTTCATTTTTAAAAATATTTTGTGGAAATACAGATTAAGTTCTATGTTCATATTAAATATGAGTTGTCCAAATCATACGGGTTAGAGTGTCATACGATAAGAATTAGTAAAAATGGCGAGAACGTATTTTGCAAATGACTCAAGTATTATACACTTTTCCCCAATGTGTTTTGGGTATAATAGCATTCAGATATGAAAATGTGCCTTTGGGAAATTAAATGTATACAATATTAATAAGAATTTTCATTAAAATAAGGAAATTTTAATTGCAGAAAAGGTTGTAATCTTTGTTTGAACCTGTTGTTCATTAAAGTTAGATTAGGTTAGGTTCACTTAGCCCACTATAGGGTTATTCCGATTCCTCGAGGCAATTTTCTCATCTCCTTCTTCGTGAGGTAGTCTTCAAGAAATTCCATTTATCCGCTTTCTTGAAAGTTGCTAAAAATTTCCAACCAGAGGCCCTGATGAAGGCTTGTAAAGGGTGATACGGTCAAAATTTGGTCAATGTAAACTTGACGTATTTCTTTCAATTTTGCATTTAAAAAACCTGAACACCCCTCATTTTTAAGGTGTGTGTGTGTGTGTAGAATGTTGCTCCTATTTTGATTTTGGAATTCACTCTTCAGTTGTCAAAATGCCGTCCAAGCAAGAAGAGCGGCGTATCAAAATTTTGCTCGCGCATCGCGAAAATCCGAGCTACTCGCACGCAAAGTTGGCAAAATCGCTAAAAGTTGCCAAATCAACCGTTACAAATGTAATTAAAGTGTTTGGGGAACGACGAAACCTACGTCAAAGCCGCCTACAAGCAGCTTCCGGGACAGGAGTTTTATACGGCAAAAGGAAGGGGAAAGGTAGCAGATATTTTCAAGCACATAAAACTGTCAAAGTTCGCAAAGAAATATCTGGTTTGGCAAGCCATCTGTACCTGTGGCTTGAAAAGCAGCATTTTCATAGCTTCCGGGACTGTCAACCAAGAAATTTACGTGAAAGAGTGTTTGAATAAACGCCTGCTGCCTTTCCTGAAGAAACACGGTTGTTCCGTACTGTTTTGGCCGGATTTGGCATCTTGCCATTACGGTAAAAAGGCCATGGAGTGGTACGCCGCCAACAACGTGCAGGGTGTTCCCAAGGACAAGAACCCTCCCAACACGCCAGAGCTCCGCCCAATTGAGAAATACTGGGCTATTGTCAAGCGGAACCTAAAGAAGACCAAAAAAACTGCTAAGGACGAGCAGCAGTTCAAGGCAAACTGGCTTTCTGCGGCGAAGAAGGTGGACAAGGTGGCTGTACAAAATCTGATGGCAGGTGTCAAGCGTGAGGCCCGGCAATTCGGATTTGGAAAAGCGAAAGCCTAACTGAATATTTTTCCTGAATGTTGTACTAATTGAACTTGAAAAAGAAATTTAATTTGATTTTTTAAATAAACGATTTCACCGATTTACACGCGTTTTCCATTGACCAAATTTTGACCGTATCACCCTTAATGTTCTTTAAGCTACACTGGCGCTAAGCTACACAGATCGGAGAGAATATCTTGTTTCTTCTGAAAGAAAAATTAACCAAGTATCTTGTTTCTTCTAAAGGATAATGCTGGACAATTCTTGCGTAACTTTCAGTTCTGATGTCATCTGTAAAAGATATGATATTTAAGGCTAATTCTTACCATGTGTTTTCCAAACGTGATATGGCCAGTTATAATGTCAATTAAATACAGAAAAAAAAATAAAATGGTTTATAATTGAATCGATAATTGAACTAAATTGTACTCCACATTTTGGGATTTCAACAAGGCGTTGTTAAAAACAGGAAAATGTAATGCTCTGGTGAACTTTTGAACTGCAATTCACGAAATTACATTATCTCTAATAGATGAAAAAAATAACTTAAGTAAAGAAACAAATAATTGGCGTCAAATCATGACCATTTTAATGATACAGTAATTCATTCTTACTATTTATACCCTGCGCCACACTGTGGAACAGGGTATTATAAGTTAGTGCATATGTTTGCAACACACAGAAGGAGACGAAATAGACACATGGTGTCTTTGGCAAAAATGCTCAGGGTGGGCTCCTGAGTCGATATAGCCATGTCCGTCTGTCCGTCCGTCCGTGAACACATTTTTGTAATCAAAGTCTAGGTGGCAGTTTTAGTCCAATCGACTTCAAATTTGGCACAAGTATGTGCTTTGCCTCAGAATAGAACCCTATTGATTTTAGAAGAACAGTTAGTACTATAGTCAAGTGTGCAAAATTTTATTGAAATCGGTTCAGATTTAGATATAGCTCCCATATATATCTTTCGCCCGATTTGGACTAATATGGTCCCAGAAGCCAGAGTGTTATCCCAATTTGGTTCAAATTTTGCACTATGAGTACAATGAGTAGTGTAGTCAAGTGTGCCAAATTTTATTGAAATCGGTTCAGATTTAGCTATAGCTCCCATATATATCATTCGCCCGATATGCGCTTATATGGCCTCAGAAGCCAGAGTTTTACCCAAATTTGGATGAAATTTTGCACTAGGAGTAAAATTAGTCAAGTGTGCCAAATTTTATTGAAATCGGTTCAGATTTAGATATAGCTCTCATATATATGTTTTTTTGATTTCGACAAAATTGGTCAAAATACCAACATTTTCCTTGTAAAATCGCCATTGCTTAGTCGAAAAGTTGTAAAAATTTGCTCAATTTGCACTCATATGACCACAGAGGCCAATTTTTAACTCCGATTTAGTTGAAATTTTTCACAGGGAGTAGAATAAGCATTGCAACTATGCGTGCCAAATTTGGTTGAAATCGGTTCAGATTTAGATATATCTCCCATATATAGCTTTCGCCCGATTTACACTCATATGACCACAGAGGCCAATCTTTTGCTCCGATTTAGTTGAAATTTTGCACAGGGAGTAGAATTAGCATTGTAGCTATGCGTGCCAAATTTGGTTGAAATCGGTTCAGAATTAGATATATCTCCCATATATAGCTTTCGCCCGATTTACACTCATATGACCACAGAGGCCAATTTTTAACTCCGATTTAGTTGAAATTTTGCACAGGGAGTAGAATTAGCATTGGAGCTATGTGTGCCAAATTTGGTTGAAATCGGTACAGATTTAGATATAGCTACCATATATATGTTTTTCTGATTTCGACAAAAATGGTCAAAATACCAACATTTTCCTTGTAAAGTCGCCACTGCTTAGTCGAAAAGTTGTAAAAATTTGCTCAATTTGCACTCATATGACCACAGAGGCCAACTTTTAACTCCGATTTAGTTGAAATTTTTCACAGGGAGTAGAATTAGCATTGTTGCTATGCGTGCCAAATTTGGTTGAAATCGGTTCAGAATTAGATATATCTCCCATATATAGCTTTCGCCCGATTTACACTCATATGACCACAGAGGCCAATTTTTAACTCCGATTTAGTTGAAATTTTGCACAGAGAGTAGAATTAGCATTGTTGCTATGCGTGTCAAATTTGGTTGAAATCGGTTCAGATTTAGATATAGCTCCCATATATATGTTTTTCTAATTTCGACAAAAATTGTCAAAATACCAACATTTTACTTGTAAAATCGCCTTAGTCGAAATGTTGTAAAAATGACTAATTTTCCTAAACTTCTAATACATATATATCGAGCGATAAATCATAAATACACTTTTGCGAAGTTTCCTTAAAATTGCTTCAGATTTAAATGTTTCCCATATTTATACCCTGCGCCACACTGTGGAACAGGGTATTATAAGTTATTTTCTACTAACATTGTGTTCCACCCTAGTGCATTAGCCGACTTAAATTTTGAGTCTATAGATTTTGTAGATTGAGTGATATTTAAATGTATGTACGAGTATTTGGGACAAACCTTTATATATAGCCCCCAACACATTTGACGGATGTGATATTGTATCGAAAATTTAGATCTACAAAGTGGTGCAGGGTATAATATAGTCGGCCCCGCCCGACTTTAGACTTTCCTTACTTGTTATACCCTGCGCCACACTGTGGAACAGGGTATTATAAGTTAGTGCATATGTTTATAACACCCAGGAGGAGACGAGATAGACACATGGTGTCTTTGGCAATAATGCTCAGGGTTGGTCCCTGAGTCGATATAGCCATGTCCGTCCGTCCGTCCGTCCGTCCGTCCGTCTGTCTGTGAACACATTTTTGTGATCAAAGTCTAGGTCGCAATTTAAGACCAATCGCCTTCAAATTTGGCATATGTTCCTAATTTGGGTCAGAATAGAACCCTATTGATTTTGGAAGAAATCGGTTCAGATTTAGATATAGCTCCCATATATATCTTTCGCCCGATATGCACTAATATGGAGCCAGCAGCCAGATTTTATACCGATTTGCTTGAAATTTTGTACAAACATAACATTTAGTCGTATAGTCAAGTGCCAAAAATTTGGTTGAAATCGGTTCAGATTTAGATATAGCTCCCATATATATCTTTCGCCCGATATGGACTTATATGGCTCCAGAAGCCAGATTTTTGGCCGAATTTGGTTGAAATTTTGCGCTAGGAGTACAATTAGTAGTATAGTCATGTGTGCCAAATTTGATTGCAATCGGTTCAGATTTAGATATAGCTCCAATATATATCTTTCGCCCGATATGGACTAATATGGTCCTAAAAGCCAGAGTTTTGGCCCAATTTGTTTGAAATTTTGCACTAGGAGTACAATTAGTAGTGCAGTTAAGTGTGCAAAATTTGATTGAAATCGGTTCAGATTTAGATATAGCTCCCATATATATCGTTCGCCCGATTTGCACTCATATGACCACAGTGGCCAATATTTTACTCCGATTTAATTGAAATTTTGCACAGGGAGTATAATTAGCTTTGTAACTATGTGCGCTAAATTTGGTTGAAATCGGTTCAGATTTAGATATAGCTCCCATATATATGTTTTTCTGATTTCGACAAAAATGGTAAAAATACCAACATTTTCCTTGTAAAATTGCCACTGCTTAGTCGAAAAGTTGCAAAAAGACTCTAATTTTCCTAAACTTCTAATACATATATATCGAGCTATAAATCATAAATAAACTTTTGCAAAGTTTCCTTAAAATTGCTTCAGATTTAAATGTTTCCCATATTTTTTTACTAACATTGTGTTCCACCCTATTGCATTAGGTTAGGTTAGGTGGCAGCCCGAAGTGTCAGGCTCACTTAGACTATTCAGTCCATTGTGATACCACATTGGTGAACTTCTCTCTTATCACTGAGTGATGCCCGATTCGATATTAAGCTCAATTACAAGGGACCTCCTTTTTATAGCCGAGTCCGAACGGCGTTCCACATTGCAGTGAAGCCACTTAGAGAAGCTTTGAAACCCTCAGAAATGTCACCAGCATTACTGAAGTGGGATAATCCACCGCTGAAAAACTTGTTGGTGTTCGGTCGAAGCAGGAACCATTGTACCACGGTGTCTCCCCATTAGCCGACTTAAATTTTGAGTCTATAGATTTTGTAGAAGTCTATCAAATTCTGTCCAGATCGAGTGATATTTAAATGTATGTATTTGGGACAAACCTTTATATATAGCACCCAACACATTTGACGGATGTGATATGGTATCGAAAATTTAGATCTACAAAGTGGTGCAGGGTATAATATAGTCGGCTCCGCCCGACTTTAGACTTTCCTTACTTGTTTTTTACTAACATTGTGTTCCACCCTAGTGCATTAGCCGACTTAAATTTTGAGTCTATAGATTTTGTAGAAGTCTATCAAATTCTGTCCAGATCGTGTGATATTTAAATGTATGTACGAGTATTTGGGACAAACCTTTATATATAGCCCCCAACACATTTGACGGATGTGATATAGTATCGAAAATTTAGATCTACAAAGTGGTGCAGGGTATAATATACTGGGTCCCGCTCGACTTTAGACTTTCTTTACTTGTTTTGGAAATTGAAAACGAATTTTTTTTCTGCTTTAGTACATATTGAACTTTATAGCCAAGTTTAGTTAATAAAATGTTTGAGACATTCTTAAAAAAAGGAAAATGGTATTGGGTTGTGAAAACACAATAAAACCTAATTGCAAACAAATAAATTTTTTGCAATAAAAATAAGTTAAAATTAGCGTTAGTTTAACTACGGATAGTTTTTTCTGTGAATGCCTCATCTCCTGTCTGTTTATCGCCATCAGATTTTCGCAATTCCTACGACGGTTCTTTTCCCATATCAACTTGGCTTGTTTGCAACATTTCGACGGTGCACAGCTTCTTTGCCATAGTTCATCACCTTTGGCATGAATCCTGTAGAAAAGCGGAGGAAAAACGTCCGCAAGCATATTATTCATTCAATGAGAACCCTCCTTAGTCAGCACATCTACTTCTTAAATTGTCATTATTCCACAGTGCCCAGGCACCCATCAGAGAATTATATTGTGCTGTTCAGTGAGAACCCTAAGCACTCTACGACAGTGGCTGACCACCTTAGACCTTATTTTTGCGTAGGCCCAAACCCTTATAGGTGCTTGATTGTCGATGAAAAAGCTGATATCGCTTCTAATAAACAAAGTAATCCCCACCTCACAAAGAAGATCTGTATGCCTGCAAACAGCACTTTCTAGTGCATCTAAGGTTTTAAGTCTCACGACTGTCACATGTGTTGTTTTCTTTATGTGCAAATTTAGTAGGCAGACTTCCATCAGTACCTCTAAAGGTACACAGAAAAAAAATTCACGAAAATTTTCCAATTAACATTTTAATTGAGTTTTAAAAAAATATTCAATTACAAATTTAATTGATTCAACAATTTTTTTAATTGAAACAAAAATCAATCACAAAAATTAATAGTATCGATTAATTTTTTAATTGGATCAATTAATGTTTTATTTGATTATTTATTTATTTCTGTGATTGAAGATATTTCAAGTAAAAAATTAATTGGATCAATTAATATAGTGATTGAATCAGAAAAAAAATTGTGTGTAAGACAGAGACTCAACATTGTCCACAGAAATTCAGGAGCTTTGCTGATGAGCCGGTTCCTGAACCCTATTTTGCTTTTCCGTGCACTATTTTCCCACCTATTGCAATGAAATCCACCTTAACCTTTCGCTTGGCCTTTGTTATGTATCCATATTACAATGAGGCCTTCATTAACTCTACATAAGTATCGCTCAAGAGATCGAAAGTCTCCTGAAGCATATATCGGTATACTCTGTCCAAGCCTGGAGTTTTGCATGGACCGAAACTGTCGAACGGCCATTTTACGCTTACGTATTCTTCCAGGGTCCTTAATACTAGAGAGTTCCTCTATCACACGGATAAAGCCAATTCGTAAAAAAGTTAGGATAATGTAAACAAAAAATAACAGCCGGGATACCAAATAATGACGGCGTTTATAATATCCTGGTGTAGACTAGAGGTGTGCGCGTGACATGAATTTGTCGTGCGCGTGACGTGAAGTTGTCGTGAGTCCCGTTAATTGTCGTGAATCGTGAGTGAGCGTGAGGCTTTAAAATGAGTTCGTGCGTGAGTACTATTTTGTGAACGTGCGTGAGTGTAAGTGGTTACCAAACGTATCGTGCGTGAATAAACATTTTGCTTCTTGAATGTGCATGAATGTGAATGACATTTCCCTCATGCGTACACCTCTTAGTGTAGACAAAAGCGGGTGAACCAACGCCATCTATTGGTTTTTTGCCGGCAATGTAATAGCAATGAACAAATTAACAATTCCCCTGTTATGCATATTCTGCATCTCAGGTATGGCATCTTGCGATAATTTATGGCTTTGGTTGAAGCAAACGCTTAAACATCAGCGGAGCTTTTTTGTGGTACATGTTCGTAAACAGATGTCGTGCTTAGCAATTTCATTGAAATAAAGGCTTGGACGAATAAGTAAACTAGTTCCACAGTTTTTATATCCACCACCATAGAATGGTGACGAGGGTATAATAAGTTTGTCATTCCGTTTGTAACACATCGAAATAACGATTTCCGACTATGTAAAGTAAAGGGTGGTTAAAATTTCAAGGACCGATGTTGATTTTGAATAAAACACAAACTATTTAGGAAATTATTTTAATTTTATTTTATTGTGATATATTGGTATTACTCAATAATGTATGGAACAAAATATCGGCCAAATGGGCGCCGCGACCTCGGTGGCACACCTTCATCCGATGGTCCAAATTTTCGATGACGCTGAGGCATAATGGAGGTTCTATGCCGTTAATGTGCCGAATTATCTCATCCTTTAGCTCTTGAATTGTTGCTGGCTTATCGACGTACACCTTTTCTTTCAAATAACCCCAAAGAAAAAAGTCCAACGGTGTCAAATCACATGATCTTGGCGGCCAATTGACATCGCCATTACGTGAGATAACACGGCCATTGAATTTGTTGCGCAAAAGAGCCATTGTTTCGTTAGCTGTGTGACAAGTGGCACCGTCCTGCTGAAACCATACAGATAAAAATAAGTTTGAGAACCAATAACTTTTGTTGGAAAACCAATAACAAAATTTGTTAATTTTCCTGCAACAAACTAATTTGTACTTTTAATAACCTTTATTACAAAAAAGTTGTTAGCAATCGTTACCATCAGAAGGCAACAAATAATCTGTGTTCTCAATAACATAATTTGTAAGTAATTTGTTGAGTACAAAATATTTGTTGTTGAACGTTAATTTAATCCTCAACGAATATTTTTGAATTTGGACGAAAAAATTTGTATGTGGTTTGTTGGAGTCTATCAATGACCTGTAACTAATTTATTGGTGTATTGACAAAAAATTAAATTGAAATTAAAATTGACCGAATTATGCTATGAATTGTACCAAAATTGCCGGAACAATTTTGGATATATTTTGTTAAGTACACACTGAGAAGAAATGTGCCCAAAATGTTATTTTTGGATGGGGAACTTGTAACATTTTTATGTCGAAAATCCTATACTCACTTTTGTAAATGTATGACGATTTTAAATTTGAGTATTAGTCCAGGGTCTAGCAAACATTTTGACAACTTCTTGCCCAGTGCTAAACATTCTAGTTAATTAGAATTGTAATAACTCTAATCCCGATATTAATATGGGTTTTTCAATTATCTCATACAACAAACACATTTAAGAAACTATCAAACTGAAAAATATACATTTTTCACAGATATTTATAAATGCTTTTCTGTATTCTCTGATGAGTGAGCTCTTTGTTTGCTATCATACACGTGCATGTGCTCATACTCATTTTGTTCTAACGGTATTCTTCGCATACTTCTTTTAGCTTTCGTACATATTCTCAGCGATGTGCGCGTAACCAGTCTTGTATTTTTGTTTTTGTTTTCATATCGATAGCAGTCAACTATTTTCGCAACAAAATAATTTGTTGAAAATTCACAATATTTCTATTATTTCCTCTGTCAAGCATCTACAAACACATTTCAACAGAAAATGCCTCATATTCAAAGACAAATTTGTTGAGCATCAGCAGATTTTACATACAAATAAAGTTGTTAATATTTATTTGCAGTTATTTTTTTGTGTGCACATATCGTACACATCCATATCTTCCAATTCGGGCCATAAAAAGTTCGTTATCATCTCACGATCACGAACACCATTCACAGTAACTGCCTGACCGGCCTCATTTTGGAAAAAATACGGCCCGATGATGCCGCCAGCCCATAAACCGCACCAAACAGTCACTCTTTGTGGGTGCATTAGTTTTTCGACAATCACTCTTGGATTCTCATTCGCCCAAATGCGGCAATTCTGTTTATTGACGAATCCATTGAGGTGAAAATGTGCCTCATCACTGAAGATGAAGGTGCACGATATACATTTTGATTTGAACGCCCATTTTCATAATAAGTCTGGATAACTTTAACACGTTGTTGGATTGTGTATCTCTCCATGGTTCAAATTGAGTAAGTCTGAAATAGAGAAATGTCAAATAAAATTCGGAAAAAACTTGGCGTTTAGGTGTGGTTCACATTCAACATCGGCCCTAACAATTTATATATATTCTGGATCAGGGAGAAATTCTAAGTCGATATAACCATCTCCGTCTGTCTGTTGTAATCACGCTACAGTCTTCAATAATAAAGCAATAAAGACATTTTGTACAAACTCGTCTTTCGTCTACAGGCAGGTCAAGTTGGAAGATGGGCTATATCGGTCCAGGTTTTGATACAGGGCTTATAGAAACTGTAGTTTTCATCCAATTTGCCTGAAATGAAATCTAGAGGTGTTTTAGGACCATAAAGAGGTGCGCCAAAAATGGTGAGTATCGGTCCATGTTTGGGTATAGCCCCCATATAGACCTATCTCCCGATTGTACTTCGTGCGCTTCTAGAATCCGTAGTTTTTATCCAATTTGCCTGAAATTTGAAATCTAGAGGTGTTTTTGGACCATAAGAGGTGTGCCAAAAATGGTGACTATCGGTCCATGTTTTGTGTAGCCCCCATATAGACCGATCTCCCGATTTTACTTCTTGGGCTTCTAGAATTTTAATCCAATTTGCCTAAAATTGGAAATCGAGAGGTATTTTGGAACCATAAAGAGGTGTGTCAAAAATGGTGAGTATCGGTCCATGTTTTGGTGTAGCCCCCATATAGACCGATCTCCCGATTTTACTTCTTGCGCTTCTAACAGGTTGGCTGATAAGTCCCCGGTCTAACAAAGAAAAACACATTTTTGTTGTCAAAATTCGTTTTTATTATTCAACATAGTTCCCATCAAGAGCGGTACAACGATTATAACGACCTTCCAATTTTTTGATACCATTTTGGTAGTATTCCTTCGGTTTTGCCTCAAAATAGGCCTCAGTTTTGGCGATCACCTCTTCATTGCAGCCAAATTGCGAGCATCCCGCGAGTATCCTTTTGAGGTCTGAGAACAAGAAAAAGTCGCTGGGGGCCAGATCTGGAGAATACGGTAGGTGGGGAAGCAATTCGAAGCCCAATTCATGAATTTTTGCCATCGTTCTCAATAACTTGTGGCACGGTGCGTTGTCTTGGTGGAACAACACTTTTTTCTTCTTCATATGCACAGAAAAAAAAAATCACGAACATTTTTCCAATTAAAATCTTAATTGAGTTTTAAAAAATATTCAATTAAAGATTTAATTGAATCAACAAAATTTTTAATTGAAATAAAAATCAATCACACAAATTAATAGTATCAATTAAATTTTTAATTAAATCAATTAATTTTTTAATTGAATGCCAATTAATTTTTTAATTGATACTATCATTTCTGTGATTGAAGACACTTCAATTAAAAAATTAAAATCAATTAATTTCGTGATTGAATCAGAAAAAATATTTTTTGTGTGTGGGGCCGTTTTGCCGCGATTTCGACCTTCAAACGCTCCAATAACGCCATATAATAGTGACTGTTGATGGTTTTTCCCTTCTCAAGATAATCGATAAAAATTATTCCATGCGCAACCCAAAAAACAGAGGCCATTACTTTTCCAGCGGACGTTTGTGTTTTTCCACGCTTCGGAGACGGCTCACCGGTCGCTGTCCACTCAGCCGACTGTCGATTGGACTCAGGAGTATAGTGATGGAGCCATGTTTCATCCATTGTCACATATCGACGGAAAAACTCGGGTGTATTACGAGTTAACAGCTGCAAACAACGCTCAGAATCATCAACACGTTGTTGTTTTTTGTTTGATGAATGATATGACCAACAAGTTCCTTTGATATCTTTAAGGCCTCTGCTATCTCTATCAACTTCATTTTACGGTCATTGAAAATCATTTTGTGGATTTTTTTTATGTTTTCGTCGGTAACCACCTCTTTCGAGCGTCCACTGCGTTCACCGTCCTCCGTGCTCATTTCACCACGCTTGAATTTTGCATACCAATCAATTATTGTTGATTTGCCTGGGGCAGAGTCCGGAAACTCATTATCAAGCCAAGTTTTTGCTTCCACCGTATTTTTTCCCTTCAGAAAACAGTATTTTATCAAAACACGAAATTCCTTTTTTCCCGTTTTTTTCACAATAACAAAAGTTACTTCACAAAAGACGCTCTATCTCACAAACTAATTGACTTACAGACGTCAAATTTTGACACGAATCATTTGAAGGTTGGTACTATAAAAAAAAAATAATATGCATTTAATACAAGCGACGCCATCTATGTGTCAGACCGGGGACTTATCAGCCAACCTGTTAGAATCCGTAGTTTTTGTCCAATTTGCTGAAATTTAAAATATAGGATATTTTAGGACCATTAAGAGGTGTGCCAAAACTGGTGAGTATCGGTCCATGTTTTGGTAAAGCCCCCATATAGACCTATCTCCCGATTTTACTTCTTGCGCTTCTAGAATCCGTAGTTTGTGTCCAATTTGCCTGAAATTAGAAATCTAGAGGTGTTTTTGGACCATAAAGAGGTGTGCCAAAAATGGTGACTATCGGTCCATGTTTTGGTGTAGCCCCCATATAGACCGATCTACCGATTTTACTTCTTGGGGTTCTAGAATTTTACTTCTTGGGGTTCTAGAATAAGGAAAGTCTAAAGTCGGGCGGGGCCGACTATATTACACCCTGCACCACTTTGTAGATCTAAATTTTCGATACCATATCACATCCGTCAAATGTGTTGGGGACTATATATAAAGGTTTGTCCCAAATACATACATTTAAATATCACTCGATCTGGACAGAATTTGATAGACTTCTACAAAATCTATAGACTCAAAATTTAAGTCGGCTAATGCACTAGGGTGGAACACAATGTTAGTAAAAAACAAGTAAGGAAAGTCTAAAGTCGGGCGGGGCCGACTATATTATACCCTGCACCACTTTGTAGATCTAAATTTTCGATACACATCCGTCAAATCTGTTGGGGGCTATATATAAAGGTTTGTCCCAAATACATACATTTAAATATCACTCGATCTGGACAGAATTTGATAGACTTCTACAATATCTATAGACTCAAAATTTAAGGCGGCTAATGCACTGAAGTGGACCACAATGATATATATGTATTAGAAGTTTAGGATAATTAGAGTAATTTTTACAACTTTTCGACTAAGCAGTGGTGATTTTACAAGGAAAATGTTGGTATTTTGACCATTTTTGTCGAAATCAGAAAAACATATATATGGGAGCTATATCTAAATTTGAACCGATTTCAACCAAATTTGGCACACATGGCAACAATGCTAATTCTACTGCCTGTGCAAAATTTCAACTAAATCGGAGTTAAAAATTGGCATCTGTGGTCATATGAGTGTAAATCGAGCGAAAGCTATATATGGGAGATATACCTAAATCTGAACCGATTTCAAACAAATTTGGCACGCACAGCTTCATGGTAATTGTACTCCCTGTGCAAATTTTCAATTAAATCGAAGTAAAAGATTGGCCACTGTGGTCATATGAGTGTAAATCGGGCCAACGATATATGTGGGAGCTATATCTAAATCTGAACCGATTTCAACCAAATTTGGCACACTTAACTATAGTACTAGTTGTTCTTCTTGTGCAAAATTTAAAGCACATTAGGGTAAAACTCTGGCTTCTGGGGCCATATAAGTCCATATCGGGCGAAATATATATATGGGAGCTATATCTAAATCTGAACCGATTTCTTCCAAAATCAATAGTGTTCTATTCTGAGCCAAAACACATACTTGTGCCAAATTTGAAGTCGTTTGGACTAAAACTGCGACCTAGACTTTGATTATAAAAATGTGTTCACGGACAGACGGACATGGCTACATCGACTCAGGAGCCCACCCTGAGCATTTTTGCCAAAGACACCATATGTGTTGCACACATATGCACTAACTTATAATACCCAGTTCCACAGTGTGGAGCATGGTATAAAAATTGAGATACTATCGGATTTAAATTCAATTTGTATTTAAACTTCTTATAAAACAGAACTATGTTGCTAAAATTTAAATTTGTATATTATAGGGTTAAGAAAACATCACCAAACGAAGATTTTGCGATTCCGAATATCGGAACATACCCCACAGTAATATTCCAGTAATTATGAGCTTAGGCTTCTGACTTTCTAGAAACAAATTTGCTAAACTATTGCCTTTTGATATAAAATCATCGCTGTCATCATGGGAGAAAGTTTCAGAGGCGCCAACATAAAGGGTGATACGGTCAAAATTTGGTCAATATAAACTTGACGTATTTCTTTCAATTTTGCATTTAAAAAACCTGAACACCCCTCATTTTGAAAGTGTGTGTGTAGAATGTTGCTCCTATTTTGATTTTGGAATTCACTCTTCAGTTGTCAAAATGCCGTCCAATCAAGAAGAGCAGCGTATCAAAATTTTGCTCGCGCATCGCGAAAATCGGAGCTACTCGCACACAAAGCTGGCAAAATCGTTAAAAGTTGCCAAATCAACCGTTACAAATGTAATTAAAGTGTTTGGGGAACGTTTGTCGACAGCCAGGAAGTCTGGATCGGGGGGAAATCGAAAACCGGAAGCCGCTGAGACGACAAAGAGAGTTGCCGGTAGTTTCAAGCGAAACCCTAACCTCTCTCACCGAGATGCCGCAAATAAGCTGGGTGTATCGTCTACAACCGTGCATCGAGCCAAAAAACGAGCCGGACTATCGACTTACAAGAAGGTAGTGACTCCAAATCGCGATGATAAACAAAATACGACGGCCAAAGCGCGATCCCGGAGGCTGTACTCGACGATGCTGACGAAGTTTGACTGCGTGGTAATGGACGACGAAACCTACGTCAAAGCCGACTACAAGCAGCTTCCGGGACAGGAGTTTTATACGGCAAAAGGAAGGGGGAAAGGTAGCAGATATTTGCAAGCACATAAAACTGTCAAAGTTCGCAAAGAAATATCTGGTTTGGCAAGCCATCTGTACCTGTGGCTTGAAAAGCATCATTTTCATAGCTTCCGGGACTGTCAACCAAGAAATTTACGTGAAAGAGTGTTTAAATAAACGTCTGCTGCCTTTACTGAAGAAACACGGTTGTTCCGTACTGTTTTGGCCGGATTTGGCATCTTGCCATTACGGTAAAAAGGCCATGGAGTGGTACGCCGCCAACAACGTGCTGGTGGTTCCCAAGGACAAGAACCCTCCCAACACGCCAGAGCCCCGCCCAATTGAGAAATACTGGGCTATTGTCAAGCGGAACCTAAAGAAGACCAAAAAACTGCTAAGGACGAGCAGCAGTTCCAGGCAAACTGGCTTTCTGCGGCGAAGAAGGTGGACAAGGTGGCTGTACAAAATCTGATGGCAGGTGTCAAGCGTGAGGCCCGGCAATTCGGATTTGGAAAAGCGAAAGCCTAACTGAATATTTTTCCTGAATTGTATACTAATTGAACTTGAAAAAGAAATTTAATTTGATTTTTTAAATAAACGATTTCACCGATTTACACGCGTTTTCCCTTGACCAAATTTTGACCGTATCACCCTTTATTTAGGAATTTCTCAGTCTCTAGACAATAACGACTTCTGTGTCGTAAGAGCGGTACTATGTTCACTTTTCGCGCTGAAATTTCGGCGGTTACTTTATTAAAATAGTGCGATTAAAACCAGATATATTAACTCAATTGATACGCATTATCTTTTTCATCTAGATTTCATTAAGATTTAACAGGACTGTATTTCTTTTCATTTATAATTTTGATTGTTTTAGATAAAATAATCGCGAAAATAATGTGACTTTCAACTCGAAAACTGAACATATGTTAGTACCGGTCTTTACGTGGCGTTTATGCGAATTAACCAAAAGAAATGCCGAGTGATAAAATATGGGCAACTATTTTCAAAAAATGTGACTGTGCCCACCTAACGTGTCCATCCGTCTGGCTGTCTGAAATCACGCTACAGCTTTCAATAATGAAGATGTTGTGAAATTTTCAACCAGCTCGTTTTTTGGTTCATATCGGTCTATAATTATATGTAGCCCCATATAAAAAATCGCCCTCTAGCCGACAGTCGGCCAGGCCGAATGTTATATATTTCTTATCAAACTCTAGGTATTATATACTGCAATAGCCAGTCACATCTTTATTAAATAAAAAAAACTCAAACAGTTTTGCTTTTAAACATTTACATATATAACGGTCCGTATATTTGCTCAGCAATCGCCCAGGCTGCATGAAGACAAATCCTCATTGAATACAGTTCCAAAGGGACACTGCATCTGCTTAAGATTTCCATTTATGGCCGAGCAGTAATAGTATTTACGACAATCATCTGTATCGGCAAAGAGTCCCACCTGCGGACACACTCTGGGATTAGAAGAGTTTTCGATATCTGTAGATTTGGGCGTAGTAGTGGTTGGTATTTGGCCCATAGGAGGCATTCCAGGTATCATATCTGGTGGTATGTTGGGTAATTCACCACCGACCACACCCGAGCGACAATAATAACCATCAAAAACTTCACCATCATCACAACGATAGAGTGTGGGATAGAGTATACGTTCATCTTGGTTTGAGCTAGCCTTGCATATGTAGAAAATGTTCGAGCTGAGGGGCCATACGTTGGCATCTCCAGCATTGTGGCAAATGAATTGTTGCTTTTGACAAATCGAATGAGCCAATGTCAGAGAACATTGTCCGGTAGCCGGATTAAAGGCTTTATCTCCACCACATTCAACACTGGCGGATACCAGCGTGGGACCAACAAAGTAACACATGTGATATTTTTGACAGTCATAAGGATCCGGAAAGATGCCATGTGAAGTGCAAGGGAAATTACCCTCAGCACTAAATGGATGGCAGGGGCCAGTGTCATTGCTGCATCGACCAAGTAGAGAGTTACAGTAGAAACCATTTTGGGTGTCACATGTCTCTACAGGTATATTGACCCATCCAGTGGAGTGTTTGACGCATGTGGCCAAGAGGTCACAAGATTCACAAATTGGGCCAGGTGATTGCCGTCCTTCGCATGTGCTTGTTTCTCGACTTTGTATGTAGTATTGTTGTCTAGATTGAATTGTACGGGGATTGTAAACGGCAGCAATTGTTGTGGCAAGAGAAATAACCTGGAGATATAAGATAAATGTTTTACTTGGTCAGTGATAAAAGTTTACAACGCAATTATATCAGTGGCACCATAACAAAATAAATGATATGCAATTTGAGTTCATGTCAATCCAGGCTGACTGCCTGCACCAACTACACTGAATATAATTACACTGAAAAAAATATTTACATGATATTAAAGATTACGCAATGGAAATTTGGTTTAAAGTTTTTTTTAAAATTAAGAAAACATTTTTCACTTTGAAGTATTCGTCATAATTTGGATTTTTAAACTGGCATTTATTTGTACGTGACTACTTTTATTAATAAACCTCGAAAAGAGAATGAAAATTTGATAAATGAGATCTGTACCCTAATTTTAATTTTATTGGTCCTACACCCTCAAAAAAATCGCTTCTCTAACATATGTTCCAAACATATTTTGCAGGAAGCACATATATTATTGGATACCGCCGAAACATTAATATGTTTGTTTTATGTGAGCATATTATATGTTTGGAAGCATTTTGAGTCCAAAAATAGTATATGCTTGGAAGAATTCCCCAAAGAAGATTGTGTTCATTCCCTCACATAATTTTCACTTCCACGAAATTTTTGAGTTCTTCGCATCTTTTTCTGTAATACAAATATGCTGTTTTTTTCAAATGTCTATTCTCTTGATTCCGAATGTCTATTCTCTTTATTCCGAATACTCATTCTACTATTCAAATTAAATACTATTTAGACTTAAGCATACCAAATTTTTTGCCTTATTATAAAACAGTTTTCCGAAACAACATACAAGCGGTTTCACAGAAATTGCTCTCATTTCATTCTCTCGCTGTGTTATGTTGATATCTTTTTATTCAACCCTCCCGGTTTCCATCTCTATTTCTTTTTCTATACTAACTCTCTCTCTCTCTCTGTCGCTCTCTGAATACAGTATCACAACATATATATGTTTACTCGAAATTTGTAAATTTATATATGTTTACATTCACACATATTATTTGTATGAAACATTCATGCCCCAAACATAATATATTGTAACATATTAACATATGTGTCCCAAACATTTTGTGTTAGTTTAGGAACATTACATGTTTGCACTTGCAAATATATTGTGTTTAAAAATTGTGCCCGAAACACATTTTGTTTATATCGGAACATATGAAAAACATATTTTTCTAACTGTGTAGATTTAAAGCCAAATAGGTCGCTAAAAAATTTCCTTATTTTAAAGAAGCCGCATCTTTGGTTCGGAATCAATACCAAAATCCTTAAGGAAAGGTCAAAATCTTTGGATCCAAGTAAACTTTTTTTTGACTGTAAGCAAGCAATTTAATAAAACAAATAAAAACGTTATTCTTTTGTTACAGTTGTGTGTGTCTTTTCGAAAAGTTTAAATTTTTATAACCAAAAGATTTATTTTATTCTTAAACCAAAGTTGAAATCGTTTATATTAAGCGCTGTTGCTTTCTGAAGAACGAAAGACTTTACTCCGTAAATAGATTTATTTTAAAATTCCATAGTAAAAATATATATACAAGGTAGCTAATATGTTGCATTACATAAGTGAAGCGCTATATTATCAATATCAAATATCAAATTTTAAAGGGTGATACGGTCAAAATTTGGTCAATATAAACTTGACGTATTTCTTTCAATTTTGCATTTAAAAAACCTGAACACCCCTCATTTTGAAGGTATGTGTGTGTAGAATGTTGCTCCTATTTTGATTTTGGAATTCACTCTTCAGTTGTCAAAATGCCGTCCAAGCAAAAAGAGCAGCGTATCAAAATTTTGCTCGCGCATCGCGAAAATCCGAGCTACTCGCACGCAAAGCTGGCAAAATCGCTAAAAGTTGCCAAGTCAAACGTTACAAATGTAATTAAAGTGTTTGGGGAACGTTTGTCGACAGCCAGGAAGTCTGGATCGGGGGAAATCGAAAACCGGAAGCCGCTGAGACGACAAAGAGAATTGCCGGTGGTTTCAAGCGAAACCCTAACCTCTCTCTCCGAGATGCCGCAAATAAGCTGGGTGTATCGTCTACAACCGTGCATCGAGCCAAAAAACGAGCCGGACTATCGACTTACAAGAAGGTAGTGACTCCAAATCGCGATGATAAACAAAATACGACGGCCAAAGTGCGATCCCGGAGGCTGTACACGACGATGCTGGCGAAGTTTGACTGCGTGGTAATGGACGACGAAACCTACGTCAAAGCCGACTACAAGCAGCTTTCGGGACAGGAGTTTTATACGGCAAAAGGAAGGGGAAAGGTAGCAGATATTTTCAAGCACATAAAACTGTCAAAGTTCGCAAAGAAATATCTGGTTTGGCAAGCCATCTGTACCTGTGGCTTGAAAAGCAGCATTTTCATAGCTTCCGGGACTGTCAACCAAGAAATTTACGCGAAAGAGTGTTTGAATAAACGTCTGCTGCCTTTCCTGAAGAAACACGGTTGTTCCGTACTGTTTTGGCCGGATTTGGCATCTTGCCATTACGGTAAAAAGGCCATGAAGTGGTACGCCGCCAACAACGTGCAGGTGGTTCCCAAGGACAAGAACCTCCCAACACGCCAGAGCTCCGCCCAATTGAGAAATACTGGGCTATTGTCAAGCGGAACCTAAAGAAGACCAAAAAACTGCTAAGGACGAACAGCAGTTCAAGGCAAACTGGCTTTCTGCGGCGAAGAAGGTGGACAAGGTGGCTGTACAAAATCTGATGGCAGGTGTCAAGCGTGAGGCCCGGCAATTCGGATTTGGAAAAGCGAAAGCCTAACTGAATATTTTTCCTGAATTTTATACTAATTGAACTTGAAAAAGAAATTTAATTTGATTTTTTAAATAAACGATTTCACCGATTTACACGCGTTTTCCCTTGACCAAATTTTGACCGTATCACCCTTTAGAATTTGTGTGTATTTGTTCGAATTAGCTACCTTTGGCACGAATTATGGCCTTCAAGCGGCCCAATGCTGGTGACATTTCTGAGTGTTTAAAAGCTACTTTTAAAATCTTTGGAACCGGACATGATTTTTTTTTCAGTGTATTCCACTCAATTTTCAAGAAAAAAAAATTAAAGTCACACTTTTGAAAACATATTTCTGAAGGATTCCAAAATATTTAATAAGATTAAACAAGTATATACGGCCGTAAGTTCGGCCAAGCCGAATCTTATGTACCCTCCA
Source organism: Haematobia irritans (assembly GCF_050003625.1). Lineage (NCBI taxonomy): Eukaryota > Metazoa > Arthropoda > Insecta > Diptera > Muscidae > Haematobia > Haematobia irritans. Next base: position 154,696,314 of record NC_134400.1, on the reverse strand, counting down.
CCATGGATTGCGTAGAAACGTCTACGAAAGACTGCCATCCACAATCGAAATACTTGGGTTGTGGAATGTTTAAACTTCTTAACATCGTTTTCTAGATTGTGAGTTAGTCCATACGTGGTATATATTAGACAAAAAAGTTATGTATAGTTAAGTCTACAAATAATTACGAATCGATATGGACTTTTTGCACGGTACGTAGAGAGCCTATACTAACACCATTTACTGGTGTATATAAATTTGCTTCTCTTAGAGGCCTCGCAAGTCAAATCGGGGAATCGGTTTATATGGGGGCTATATATAATTATGGACCGATGTCGACCAATTTTTGCATGGTTGTTAGAGACCATATACTAACACCATGTACCAAATTTCAGCTGGATCGGATGAAATTTGCTTCTCTTAGAGGCCTCGCAAGCCAAATTTGGGGGTCCGTTTATATGGGGGCTATACGTAAAAGTGGACCGATATGGCCCATTTGCAATACCATGCGACCTACATCAATAACAACTACTTGTGCCAAGTTTCAAGTCGATAGCTTGTTTCATTCGGAAGTTAGCGTGATTTCAACAGACGGACGGACGGACGGACGGACGGACGGACGGACGGACATGCTCAGATCGACTCAGAATTTCACCACGACCCAGAATATATATACTTTATGGGGTCTTAGAGCAATATTTCGATGTGTTACAAACGGAATGACAAAGTTAATATACCCCCCATCCTATGGTGGAGGGTATAAAAATGGGTGGTTTCGGTCGGATTCGAACCCGGACCCCCGGATGTGATGTGTTTCGTAGTCGACGAGTGGTAACTGGTATATCTTTGAACTAAGGCCAATTTTCCTTAAAGTAATGAAAGACATTAAAGAAATCGTGCTTAAATTAATTGAAATATTAAATCTTTAGATTTAAAATAGAAACGCTTCAAATATAGGCTACGACTTAGTTTGAGGATTTTGCATACACTGAAAAAAATATTTACGTGATATTAAAGATTACGCAACCTCAATTTTAGTATGCGCAATTTACACACTATTAAGGACAAATTTCTTTAAAATTATGAAATTTTAATTAAAACAAAGTTTAAAATTTTTACTTCAAAAATTTTGTTTCATAAAATCTAGGACACACATTTTGAAAATTTGCGTCCCTTCGTTAAAGCTGCATGCCTTTAAACTAAGGCAAATTTTCCTTAAAGTAAAGAAACGCATTTTCGATTTAAATAAATTGTCCTTAAATAAACTGAAATATTGAATCTTTAGATTTAAGACAAAAACGCTTTACTTATTGTGAGGTTTTAGCATCTTTGGTTTAAAGCTTTTTTGGAATTAAGACAATATGTTTTACTTCGAAGAATCCGTCATAATTTGGATATTCAAACTAGCATGTGTTTGTATGTGAATAGCTTTATTAATATACCGGGGAAAATAGAATGAAAATTCGATAAATGAGATCTCTATTCTAATTTTAATTTTATAGATCCTAGATTTAAAGCCAGATAGGTCGCAGAAAAATTTCCTTATTTTAAAGAACCCGTATCTTTGGCTCGGAATCAATACCAAAATCCTTAAAGGAAGGTCAAAATCTTTGGATCCAACACTCAAAAAAAGTGAACTCTCTATTTCACTAAAGCCAAATTAATTTTATTTTAGTTCATGGAATTATTATGTTTGGAGGAAGTTTCCTTTACTCTAATAATTTATTGTGTACGTTAGTTAAATTAACTAAAACCGAGGAAAAAATATACTCAAATAAAGCATAAAGATTAACTAAATTCGTGTCTTCCACAAAATAGTTCAGAATTTCTTTAAATTTGTAAATTTTACCAAAAATATGTCCATCATGAACTTCGTATGTCACTAAAGATATTCTTGGAACTTTGAACTCCAAGTTCTTCTTTCAAACTACAAAATTTTCTTTAACAAGTGAAAAAACTTAGTTATGCCTAATAAACTTTCTTGAATTTGTCGAAAAATATTTACTTATTTTTATGACATCGGCGTGATGCCTACGTTTGTAATACTGTTTAGTTAAAATTTTCTCACAAATATCCAAAATTTTCTAAAATTAACCGAAAGTTTTCTTCCTGATGGGTTCATTGTTTTTTCAGTGAAGTAAACGTTTTTTTGGAGTCTATTTGTTTTTTTTTTTTGGAGTTAAGGAAATATCCGTTATAATTTGGATTTTAAACTGGCATTTGTTTGTACGTGAATAGCTTTATTAATATACCGCGAAAAAATAAAGCTTCGATAAATGATATCTGTATCATAATTTCGCTAAAAAATGTCTTTATTTTAAAGATACCGCATCTTTTGCTCGGAATCCTTAAAAGAAGGTCAAAATCTTTGGATCCAAGTAAACTTTTCTTTCGGTGTAGTGAAATAATTTTGGAATAAAGAAGTTTTTTGTTTAGGGCAAAAATAAAAATATATATGTTGTAGTAAATCTTTTTGATTGGATTTGTTTATTTATTTGAGCTTTCTTCTTTATGTGCTATCAAAGTGTTAACGACATCTTAAATTTCCAAATGCGAACTCGATTTTAAGTAGAAATAATGCCAGGTTTCAAGTAAAAATGTCTTTACAAGATACAAAAAGTCAACATATTTCTATTAAAATGAACAATTATAACAGCGGTATGCAAAAGCTGCTCTAAATCGGGACATCGCCCACAAAAATCAGCGCTAATTCGGTTGATTTGTAAGCAGTTGGCACTGCCTCTCTCCCTTGTAAACCTGTTGAAATAGTGCTCCATTTTTTGCTAGGTTATATTAGAGAAATGCGTTTTCTATGCTAAGAAAAATTCGCATTCGTATTTTGAGGACATGAAATCTTTGGCCTCACGACAAAATTTTTTTCAGTGTGTGGTCAAAATAAATTCTAAAAATTATAGGGAAAATGTCCTGAAGCCCTAGGCACACAAAAATTTCGGTCGCAGACCATGGCCATTCCAATAGAACTCAGCACCATTGGACTCACCAAGAATGGCTTGATAAGGAAAGGGTCCCACGCTTCATTTCCATCGTACAGTGACCATTGAAATCTCCTGATCTCAATCAAAGTGTTAAATTTTGTTCTGACAAACTCCTTCATATAGAACTCCTTCGTATCTGGCAACTTCTTCATATAGAAAGAGGTGTTCAAAAAAGACGCATCCGTAATTTTTTTACATGGAAAAATTAGAAATGTGTGCTGTCATTAAATATTTACTCGTTTTGTTTTGTTATTGTTGTTGTTTTTTTTTATCATTGTTGTTGTTTTTTTTTATTTCAGCTTAAAACCATGCATTGACCAAACTACAAGTGTAGCTTAACCAACAGAGGAAAAGAATGTTTGTCAAATTTATTTGGGCAAAGCCATATAGACTGCAAGTTGATTGGATGGACGCACGTTTCGGAATTACCACATTCCTCAACAGCACCCTCTACTTGCAGCAAAACTATCAACCAATTATCAGAACAAATTCAGGCAGTTCATTAAACCCAACAATGAAGCACACTTGAACCTTCCGAAAAAAGGTTTTACATGATAGCCGGCTTATGCCGAAATAAATTCGTACAAACATAACTCTTTTCCTTTGCCACCGTCAAATCATCGATTTGAGTGCAGTTGGCTGGGTTTATTTTTGAGCGTGCTCTCTTTTATACCCTGCGCCACACTGTGGAACAGGGTATTATAAGTTAGTGCATATGTTTGCAACACCCAGAAGAAGACGAGATAGACACATGGTGTATTTGCAAAAATGCTCAGGGTGGGCTCCTGAGTCGATATAGCCATGTCCGTCTGTCCGTGAACACATTTTTGTAATCAAAGTCTAGGTCGCAGTTTTAGTCCGATCGACTTCAAATTTGGCACAAGTATGTGTTTCGGCTCAGAATAGAACCCTATTGATTTTGGAAGAAATCGGTTCAGATTTAGATATAGCTCCCATATATATCTTTCGCCCGATATGGACTAATACGGTCCCAGAAGCCAGAGTTTTACCCCAATTTGGTTAAAATTTTGCACTAGGAGTACAATTAGTAGTGTAGTCAAGTGTGCCAAATTTTATTGAAATCGGTTCAGAATTAGATATAGCTCCCATATATAGCGTTCGCCCGATTTACACTCATATGACCACAGTGGGCAATCTTTTACTCCGATTTAACTGAAATTTTGCACAAGGAGTAAAATTAGCAGTGTAGCTATGCGTGCCAAATTTTATTGAAATCGGTTCAGATTTAGATATAGTTCCCATATATAGCTTTCGCCCGATTTACACTCATATGACTACAGTGGCCAATCTTTTACTCCGATTTAATTGAAATTTTGCACAGGGAGTAGAATTAGCATTGTAGCTATGCGTGCCAAATTTGGTTGAAATCGGTTCAGATTTAGATATATCTCCCATATATAGCTTTCGCCCGATTTACACTCATATGACCACAGAGGCCAATTTTTAACTCCGATTTAGTTGAAATTTTGCACAGGGAGTAGAATTTGCATTGTTGCTATGCGTGCCAAATTTTATTGAAATCGGTTCAGAATTAGATATAGCTCCCATATATATCGTTCGCCCGATTTACACTCATATGACCACAGTGGGCAATCTTTTACTCCGATTTAACTGAAATTTTGCACAAGGAGTAAAATTAGCAGTGTAGCTATGCGTGCCAAATTTTATTGAAATCGGTTCAGATTTAGATATAGTTCCCATATATAGCTTTCGGCCGATTTACACTCATATGACCACAGAGGCCAATTTTTTGCTCCGATTTAGTTGAAATTTTGCACAGGTAGTAGAATTAGCATTGTAGCTATGCGTGCCAAATGTGGTTGAAATCGGTTCAGATTTAGATATATCTCCCATATATAGCTTTCGCCCGATTTACACTCATATGACCACAGAGGCCAATTTTTAACTCCGATTTAGTTGAAATTTTGCACAGGGAGTAGAATTTGCATTGTTGCTATGCGTGCCAAATTTGGTTGAAATCGGTTCAGATTTAGATATAGCTCCCATATATATGTTTTTCTGATTTCGACAAAAATGGTCAAAATACCAAAATTTACCTTGTAAAATCACCACTGCTTAGTCGAAAAGTTGTAAAAATGACTCTAATTTTCCTAAACTTCTAATACATATATATCGAGCGATAAATCATAAATAAACTTTTTCGAAGTTTCCTTAAAATTGCTTCAGATTTAAACGTTTCCCATATTTATACCCTGCGCCACACTGTGGAACAGGGTATTATAAGTTAGTGCATATGTTTGTAACACCCAGAAGGAGACGAGATAGACACATGGTGTCTTTGGCAATAATGCTCAGGGTTGGTCCCTGACTCGATATAACCATGTCCGTCTGTCCGTCTGTCCGTCCGTCTGTCCGTCCGTCCGTCCGTCCGTCTGTCTGTGAACACATTTTTGTGATCAAAGTCTTGGTCGCAATTTAAGTCCACTCGCCTTCAAATTTGGCACATGTTCCTAATTTGGGTCAGAATAGAACTCTATTGATTTTGGAAGAAATCTGTTCAGATTTAGATACAGCTCCCATATATATCTTTCGCCCGATATGGACTAATATGGTCCTAAAAGCCAGAGTTTTGGTCCAATGTGGTTGAAATTTTGCACAGGGAGTAGATTTAGCATTGTAGCTATGCGTGCCAAATTTGGTTGAAATCGATTCAGATTTAGATATAGCTCCCATATATATCTTTCGCCCGATATGGACTAATATGGTCCTAGAAGCCAGAGTTGTGGCCCAATTTGTTTGAAATTTTGCACTAGGAGTACAATTAGTAGTGCAGTTAAGTGTGCAAAATTTGATTGAAATCGGTTCTGATTTAGATATAGCTCCCATATATATATCTTTCGCCCGATATGGACTAATATGATTCTAATAGCCAGAGTTTTGGCCCAATTTGGTTGAAATTTTACACAGGGAGTAGATTTAGCATTGTAGCTATGCGTACTAAATTGGATTGAAATCGGTTCATATTTAGATATATCTCCCATATATAGCTTTCGCCCGATTTACACTCATATGACCACAGACGCCAATTTTTTACTCCGATTTAGTTGAAATTTTGCACAGGGAGTAGAATTAGCGTTGTAGCTATGCGTGCCCAATTTGGTTGAAATCGGTTCAGATTTAGATATAGCTCCCATATATATATTTTTCTGATTTCGACAAAAATGGTCAAAATACCAACATTTTCCCTTTTAAAATCGCCTCTGCTTAGTCGAAAACTTGTAAAAAGGACTGTAATTTTCCTTATCATCAAATACATATATATCGAGCGATAATCATAAAAAAACTTTTGCGAAGTTTCCTTAAAATTGCTTCAGATTTAAATGTTTCCCATATTTATACCCTGCGCCACACTGTGGAACAGGGTATTATAAGTTAGTGCATATGTTTGTAACACCCAAAGGAGAGGAGGTAGACCTATGGTGTCTTTGGCAATAATGCTCAGGTTCCCTGAGTCGATATAACCATGTCCGTCTGTCCGTCCGTCCGTCCGTCTGTCTGTGAACACATTTTTGTGATCGAAGTCTAGGTCGCAATATAAGTCCAATATCAATAATTAAGAGCATACACAATAAATAGAAATAAATTGTTAATATTGTTTGATTTTATTCTTAATTAGTGAAATTCATGTTTATTGCCTAATTTATAAACCAAGTGTATAGATTTTATAGAAGTCTAGCAAATTTTGCCCAGATCGGAAAATGTGGATCTACAAGGTGGTGCAGGGTATAATATAGTCGGTCCCGCCCGACTTTAGACTTTCGTTACTTGTTTTTTACTAACATTGTGTTCCACCCTAGTGCATTAGCCGACATAAATTTTGAGTTTATAGATTTTGTAGAAGTCTATCAAATTCTGTCCCGATCGAGTGATATTTAAATGTATGTATTTGGGACAAACCTGACAAACCCAACACATTTGACGGATGTGATATGGTATCGAAAATTTAGATCTACAAAGTGGTGCAGGGTATAATATAGTCGGCCCCGCCCGACTTTAGACCTTCCTTACTTGTTTTTTTTTTAATCATTGTTGTTGTTTTTTTTATTTCAGCTTAAAACCATGCATTGACTAAACTACAAGTGTAGCTTAACCAACAGAGGAAAAGAATGTTTGTCAAATTTATTTGGGCAAAGCCATATAGACTGCAAGAAGAGTTTTACCCAAATTTGGTTAAAATTTTGCACTTGGAGTACAATTAGTAGTGTAGTCAAGTGTGCCAAATTTTATTGAAATCGGTTCAGAATTAGATATAGCTCCCATATATATCGGTCGCCCGATTTACACTCATATGACCACAGTGGGCAATCTTTTACACCGATTTAACTGAAATTTGGCACAAGGAGTAAAATTAGCAGTGTAGCTATGCGTGCCAAATTTTATTGAAATCGGTTCAGATTTAGATATATCTCCCATATATAGCTTTCGCCCGATTTACACTCATATGACCACAGAGGCCAATTTTTTGCTCCGATTTAGATGAAATTTTGCACAGGAAGTAGAATTAGCATTGTAGCTATGCGTGCCAAATTTGGGTGAAATCGGTTCAGATTTGGATATAGTTCCCATATATAGCTTTCGCCCGATTTACACTCATATGACCACAGTGGCCAATCTTTGACTCGGATTTAATTGCAATTTTGCACAGGGAGTAGAATAAGCATTGTAGCTATGCGTGCCAAATTTGGTTGAAATCGGTTCAGATTTAGACATATCTCCCATATATAGCTTTCGCCCGATTTGCACTCATATGACCACAGAGGCCAATTTTTAACTCCGATTTAGTTGAAATTTTGCACAGGGAGTAGAATTTGCATTGTTGCTATGCGTGCCAAATTTGGTTGAAATCGGTTCAGATTTAGATATAGCTCCCATATATAGCTTTCTCCCGATTTACACTCATATGACCACAGAGGCCAATTTTTAACTCCGATTTAGTTGAAATTAGCATTGTAGCTATGCGTGTCAAATTTGGTTGAAATCGGTTCAGATTTAGATATAGCTCCCATATATATGTTTTTCTGATTTCAACAAAAATGGTAAAAATACCAACATTTTCCTTTTAAAATCGCAACTGCTTAGTCGAAAAGTTGTAAAAATGATTCTAATTTTCCTAAACTTCTAATACATATATATCGAGCGATAAATCGTAAATAAATTTTTGCGAAGTTTCCTTAAAATTGCTTCAGATTTAAATGTTTCCCATATTTTTTTTTACTAACATTGTGTTCCACCCTAGTGCACTAGGCGACTTAAATTTTGAGTCTATAGATTTTGTAGAAGTCTATCAAATTCTATCCAGATCGAGTGATATTTAAATGTATGTATTTGGGACAAACCTTTATATATAGCCCCCAACACATTTGACGGATGTGATATGGTATCGAAAATTTAGATCTACAAAGTGGTGCAAGGTATAATATAGTCGACCCCGCCCGACTTTAGACATTCCTTACTTGTTTTTCATTCGTTTTGTTTTGTGATTGTTGATTTTTTTCCTTTAATCATTGTTGTTGTTTTTTTGATTTCAGCTTAAAACCATGCATTGACTAAACTACAAGTGTAGCTTAACCAACAGAGGAACTGCCTGAATTTGTTCTGATAATTGGTTGATAGTTTTGCTGCATGTAGAGAATGCTGATGAGGAATGTGGTAATTCCGAAACGTGCGTCCATCCAACCATCTTGCAGTCTATAGGGCTTTGCCGAAATAAATTTGACAAACATTCTTTTCCTCTGTTGGTTAACCTACACTTGTAGTTTAGTCAATTCATGGTTTTAAGCTGAAATCAAAAAAACAACATTAAATATTTACATAAAAAAGGTTTATCGGGACAAGAAATTCATAATGATATGGTGAATGTGTTAGGTGAAAGTGCTCCTTCATATGCAACAGTAAAAAATTGCGTTGCTGAATTTAAACGTGGTCGTACAAGCATTGGGAGCCACCGTGGTGCAATGGTTAGCATGCCCGCCTTGCATACACAAGGTCGTGGGTTCGATTCCTGCTTCGACCGAACACCAAACAGTTTTTCAGCGGTGGATTATCCCACCTCAGTAATGCTGGTGGCATTTCTGACGGTTTCAAAGCTTCTTTAAGTGGTTTCACTGCAATGTGGAACGCCGTTCGGACTCGGCTATAAAAAGGAGATCCCTTGTCATTGAGCTTAAGATGGAATCGGGCAGCACTCAGTGATAAGAGAGAAGTTCACCAATGTGGTATCACAATGGACTGAATAGTCTAAGTGAGCCTGATATATCGGGCTGCCACCTAACCTAAAACCTAATCCTAAGCATTGAATATGAACCACGTAGTGGACGTCCAAAAACAGCAACAACAACAACAGAAATTGTAGCCAAAGTGCATGATATGGTATTAAATGATCGACGAATAAAAGTGCGTGAAATTGCTAATATCATGGGCATCTCAAATGATCGAGTCCATTTAATTTTGCATGAAGAACTACAGATGAAAAAGCTTTCTGCAAGATGGCTGCCGCGTTTGTTAACAGTCGATCAAAAACGCATAAGAGTGAATATTTCTCAAGCTTGTTTGGATCGTTTTAAGCGAAATAAAATGGATTTTAAGCGTCGTTCCATAACTGTTGATGAGACATGGATCCACCACTATACTCCAGAGACAAAAGACCAATCCCAACAATGGACTGAAGCTGGAGGAAGTGCCCCAAATAATAGGGTGGTAAGGTTATGGCAACGGTTTTTTTTGGGATTTCAAAGGTATTTTATTGATTGACTATCTGCAAAAGGGTAAAACAATAAATTCAGAGTACTATTGCAATCTTTTGGATCAATTAAATGTACAAACTCGAGAAAAACGTCCTGGCTTACAATACAAAAAAATAATTTTTCATCAAGACAACACACCAGCGCAATTAAATGTACAAATTCTGGATCAATTAAATGTACAAATTCGAGAAAAACGTCCTGGCTTACAACAAAAAAAAAATAATTTTTCATTAAGGCAACATACCAGCATACGGAGCCACCGTGGTGCAATGGTTAGCATGCCCGCCTTGTATACACAAGGTCGTGTGTTCGATTCCTGCTTCGACCGAACACCAAAAAGGTTTTCAGGGGTGGATTATCCCACCTCAGTAATGCTGGTGACATTTCTGAGGTTTTCAAAGCTTCTCTAAGTGGTTTCACTGCAATGTGGAACACCGTTCGGACTCGGCTATAAAAAGGAGGTCCCTTGTCATTGAGCTTAACAACGAATCGGGCAGCACTGAGTGATAAGAGAGAAGTTCACCAATGTGGTATCACAATGAATAGTCTAAGTGAGCCTGATACATCGGGTTGCCACCTAACCTAAGCTAAGAGTGTTTTAACAATAACTAAAATCAACGAATTAAAGTACGAGTTGCTTGACCACCCACCTTATTCTCCTGATTTAGCTCCCAGTGACTTTTACTTTTTCCCAAATCTAAAAAAAATCCTTGCTGGAAAGCGTTTTACCTCAAATGAAGATGCAATTAAAGTTGTAAACCACTATTTTGAAGACAATGAGGAAAACTATTTTAATCAAGGGATAGAATTGCTAGAAAAGCGTTGGACTAAGTGTATTGAAGTTTCAGTAGATTATATTGAAAAATAAAAATATTTTTGAAAAACTAACTATTCTCTTTCAACCGCCCTCGTAAAAAATTTGATGTTTTACTTTCATACAATAAAATTAAAAAAAATATAATAAAATATTTATATAGCTTTTTACTTTGTTGCATTACAATCATCCAAACATTAAAACTATGATTTTTGCCACACCCAATCTTTATACGTTCGTTAAATTTTTTCACCGAATTAGTTAAATCACTTTATATTTGATCTTCGGTAAGGCCGGAATTGGTTCCATTTTCACTTATTTTGTTTTGCATTTTAATTCTAAAGTCATACAAAAAAGTTGTTATGTACCATATAAATTCGCCACATCTTCAAAAAATGCGATTGTAGTTGCAAAGTTTCAAATGTCTTTAATAAAATATGGATTTTTTGTTTAATTTAACACTATAATACAATTTCACTGTAACAATTCTTTGATTTGGACTTGTATTTGCGGTTCCTTCTCTATTTCTTCTTCTATAAGACGTCTTGTTAAAAGTTTCGAGCAAAAAAATTGTCTGAAATGATATCGAATTTTTCAGATGGTTTTATATGGGACTCAGATTTTTCGTCATACCATTACCACTCTCTCAAATATTGCTGTGTTATTTCATCATCATCATCATCATCATCGTCAATCTAATGATGATGTTGTTGCTTCGATATCTTTGGTTTGGTTGTTCTATGAGATACGTTTCACTTTTCTAGATATTTTTCCATCGTGATATCAGTTGATTTTTTTTTTAATGTTTTGTTTTTGTCTTCATTTTTGTTTCTGATGATGAATTTATGACTGTGTCAATAGAAAATCATTATAAATTTCTATTTGGGAGTCAACATTTTTCATAAACCAGTAAGTGTAACCAAACATTATGGACATCTAAACAATTTTTGGGTTTTGGAAATTTAACACAGAAATCTCATTTGAGTTTTATTTGTCTAGTGAAGTGTAACAGGGCTATTGGACCATTAACATCGTTATCACTCAATAATGGACTGCTGGCACAAAAGAGGGGAGTATTCCACCCAATCCATGATCAACATATATTTTTTTTTTTATTTTTATCATATTATTTGTGTGAACCGAAGAAAGCTCAACTTGAAATTAGGTTAATATTGCTGAGTGTTAAGCCCTGCCAAATCTCTGAGAAGATATTTTCCTATGGACAAGAAGTAAGGAAAGTGTAAAGTCGGGCGGGGCCGACTATATTATACCCTGCACCACTTTGTAGATCTAAATTTTCGATACCATATCACATCCGTCAAATGTGTTGGGGGCTATATGTAAAGGTTTGTCCCAAATACAAAAATTTAAATATCACTTGATCTGGACAGAATTTGATAGACTTCGACAAAATCTATAGACTCAAAATTTAAGTCGGCTAATGCTTTAGGGTGGTACACAATGTTAGTAAAAAATTGTGGGAAACATTTAAATCTCAAGCAATTTTAAGGAAACTTCGCAAAAGTTTATTTATGATTTATCGCTCGATATATATGTATTAGAAGTTTAGGAAAACTAGAGTCATTTTTACAACTTTTCGACTAAGCAGTGACGATTTTACAAGGAAAATGTTGGTATTTTGACCACTTTTGTCGAAATCAGAAAAACATATATATGGGAGCTATATCTAAATCTGAATCGATTTCAACCAAATTTGGCACGCATAGCTACAATGCTAATTCTACTCCCTGCGCAAAATTTCAACTAAATCGGAGTTAAAAATTGGCCTTTGTGATCATATGAGTGTAAATCGGGCGAAAGATATATCTAAATCTGAACCGATTTCAACCAAATTTGGCACGCATAGCTACAATGCTAATTCTACTCCCTGTGCAAAATTTCAATTAAATCGGAGTAAAAGATTGGCCACTGTGGGCATATAAGTGTAAATCGGGCGAACGATATATATGGGAGCTATATCTTAATCTGAACCGATTTCAAATTTCAAATAAAATTTGGCACACTTGACTACACTACTAAATTATTATTTCATAAAAAAAGTTTCATAAACTTTTTCATAAAAAGTACGAAGCTTTTTCTTACAAACTACGAAAAATTTGGAAGAACTTTTCTTTGTAAAAAGAACGAAATATTTCGTACTTTTAATGAAAAATTTCTTTGGTTGTAAAATAATGACAAATTTCGTACTTTTAACGAAATTTTTCATTCTTTTTACGAAGAAAATTTTCGGTGTGTACACACCAAAAATGTTTTTTTCTGATTCAATCCAGAACTTAATTGATAAAATTATTTTTTAATTGAAATGTCTTCAATTACGAAAATGATAGTATCAATCACAGTTTTAATAAGACATTAAAAAATACTTGATTAGAAAATTAATTGATTTCTTTAGCAAATTTCAATTTATTTTTAATTGATTCAATTAAAAACAAGTAAGGAAAGCTTTAAGTCGGGCGGGGCCGACTATATTATACCCTGCACCACTTTGTAGATCTAAATTTTCGATACCATATCACATCCGTCAAATGTGTTGGGGGCTATATGTAAAGGTTTGTCCCAAATACAAAAATTTAAATATCACTTGATCTGGACAGAATTTGATAGACTTCTACAAAATCTATAGACTCAAAATTTAAGTCGGCTAATGCACTAGGGAGGAACACAATGTTAGTAAAAAAACATGGGAAACATTTAAATCTGAAGCAATTTTAAGGAAACTTCGCAAAAGTTTATTTATGATTTATCGCTCGATATATATGTATTAGAAGTTTAGGAAAATTAGAGTCATTTTTACAACTTTTCGACTAAGCAGTGGCGATTTTACAAGGCAAATGTTGGTATTTTGACCATTTTTGTCGAAATCAGAAAAACATATATATGGGAGCTATATCTAAATCTGGACCGATTTCAACCAAATTTGGCACGCATAGCTACAATGCTAATTCTACTCCCTGTGCAAAATTTCAACTAAATCGGAATTAAAAATTGGCCTCTGTGGTCACATGAGTGTAAATCGGGCGAACGATATATATGGGAGATATATCTAAATCTGAACCGATTTCAACCAAATTTGGCACACATAGCTACAATGCTAATTCTACTCCCTATGCAAAATTTCAACTAAATCGGAGCAAAAAATTGGCCTCTGTGGGCAAATGAGTGTAAATGGGGGGAAAGCTACATATGGGAGCTATATCTAAATCTGAACCGATTTGGCTGATATTCGAATGTACGGAATTTGAGGAAGATCGGTTGATATACATGCCAATTATGACCAGATCGGTGAAAAATATATATGGCAGCTATATCTAAATCTGAACCGATTTTTTCCAAAATCAATGGGGATCGTCTTTGAGCCGAAACAGGATCCTATACCAAATTTTAGGACAATCGGACTAAAACTTCGAGCTGTACTTTGCACACAAAAATAAATCAACAGACAGACAGAGAGACGGACAGACAGACGGACATCGCTAAATCGACTCAGAATTTAATTCTAAGCCGATCCGTATACTAAAAGGTTGGTCTATGATTACTCCTTCTTGGCGTTACATACAAATGCACAAACTTATTATACCCTGTACCACAGTAGTGGTGAAGGGTATAAATATGGGAAACATTTAAATCTGAAGCAATTTTAAGGAAACTTCGCAAAAGTTTATTCATGATTTATCGCTCGCTATATTTGTATTAGAAGTTTAGGAAAATTAGAGTCATTTTTACAACTTTTGGACTAAGCAGTGGCGATTTTACAAGGAAAATGTTGGTATTTTGACCATTTTTGTCGAAATCAGAAAAACATAAATGGGAGCTATATCTAAATCTGTACCGATTTCAACCAAATTTGGCACGCATAGCAACAATGCTAATTCTACTCTCTGTGCAAAATTTCAACTTAATCGGAATTAAAAGTTTGCCTCTGTGGTCATATGAGTGTAAATCGGGCGAAAGCTATATATGGGAGATATATCTAAATCTGAACCGATTTCAACCAAATTTGGCACGCATAGCTACAATGCTAATTCTACTCCCTGTGCAAAATTTCAACTAAATCGGAGTTAAAAATTGGCCTCTGTGGTCATATGAGTGTAAATCGGGAGAAAGCTAATATGGGAGATATATCCAAATCTGAACCGATTTCAACCAAATTTGGCACGCATAGTTACAATGCTAATTCTACTACCTGTGCAAAATTTCAAGTAAATCGGAGTTAAAAATTGGTCTCTGTGGTCATATGAGTGTAAATCGGGCGAAAGCTATATATGGGAGATATATCTAAATCTGAACCGATTTCAACCAAATTTGGCACGCATAGTTACAATACTAATTCTACTCCCTGTGCAAAATTTCAACTAAATCGGAGTTAAAAATTGGCCTCTGTGGTCATATGAGTGTAAATCGGGCGAAAGCTATATATGGGAGATATATCCAAATCTGAACCGATTTCAACCAAATTTGGCACACATGGCAACAATGCTAATTCTACTCCCTATGCAAAATTTCAACTAAATCGGAGCAAAAAATTGGCATATGTGGGCAAATGAGTGTAAATCGGGCGAAAGCTATATATGGGAGCTATATCTAAATCTGAACCGATTTGGCTGATATTTTGCAAGTTTTTCGAGACCCATAAAATATTCGGATGTACGGAATTTGAGGAAGATCGGTTGATATACATGCCAATTATGACCAGATCGGTGAAAAATATATATGGCAGCTATATCTAAATCTGAACCGATTTTTTCCAAAATCAATAGGGATCGTCTTTGAGCCGAAACAGGACCCTATACCAAATTTTAGGACAATCGGACTGCGAGCTGTACTTTGCACACAAAAATACATCAACAGACAGACAGACGGACGGACAGACAGACAGACAGACGGACATCGCTAAATCGACTCAGAATTTAATTGTAAGCCGATCCGTATACTAAAAGGTTGGTCTATGATTACTCCTTCTTGGCGTTACATACAAATGCACAAACTTATTATACCCTGTACGACAGTAGTGGTGAAGGGTATAAAAATTTAATTGATGGTGATTGCAAAACTCAATTAATTTTTTCATTAAAGACGTAACTATTTTCAATTACTTTCTTAACTGACTTAGTGTTTTTAGTTTGATTAAAAAAATTGATTGTTTGAAAAAAAAATTTTTAGTTAAAAATTAAAAATTCCATCACTTGTTTTAATTGACTTAGTCTTCCGAGTTAGATTAAAAAGTTAATTGTATCGATTAATTTTTTAATTAAAATTTTTAAAATTTTCAATCATTGACTTAATTAATTTAATGTTTCTATCTTGATTAAAAAGTTAATTGATATTTTGATTAAAATTTATTAATTGAAAAAAAAAATTAACTTTGTAGAAAAATTGTAGAAAATTTTCTATTGTAGAAAAAATATTGGACAGCAGCTGATCAGCTGACCGGAAAATCAACGACATATTACCCTTTGTAAAAAATGATTCAAATTTTAGCACTTTCTTAGTGTGGGACTAATGTCGCACATTTCAAACATTTTTTCGCAGAACTTTTTGACTACCAACATGTTCTAGTTTGCAGGATTTCGTCCCACACCTTTCTCCCCAACACATTTCCCAATTATCCGAAGGACTCTTTGTTTTATATCTCTAATTGTAACCAGGAATTTTCCTCTCACTGCTAGTGACACATCATCTGTGTACTTCAATACTTTTATGTTCTCGTTATATAGGGGGGAGGGGCAAAGTACACTGAAAAAAATATTGTCCTGAGGTCAAAGATTTGATGTCTTTAAAATACAAATGCAATTTTTGCTTAGCATAGAAGACACGTTTCTCTAATATAAAGTTTTTTCCTTGTCCAAAAGTCGATAAACTTTTCAATGCAGTCGTATTGTCCTTATAATTAAGTGATTTCACTTAAAAATGGGTATCATAACATGAAAGAAAAAATTTTTGGGCTAAGGTCAACTTGACTTTAATAATTCAGAAAAATTCCTTATATTTAATGAAATTGTCTTTAAATTTGTTGTATTTTTGGCTCTTGACTACAAACCAAAAAAGCGTTCAAATATAGGACATGCTTTTCAACACTTTATTTTAAAGACGTTTTCTACTTGAAACAAAGCATAATTTCTACTGGAAGTCGAGTCTGAATTTGGAAAATAAAGTTGTCGTTAACTCGTTTTTTTAAAGGACTTTGATAGCATATGAAGAAAAAAAGCTGAAAAAACGAAAATTTAAAATTTGCTTCCTAGAAGCAAGTACACAAAACCCAAATTTAAAAGAGAATTGTGTCTTAAAAATACCCTATAATAAGCGAATAAGCGAAGAATACAAGCTTCGCTTCTTTGGCTCAGAATCAATACCAAAATTTTTAAAGTAAAGACAAAATCTTTGGAACCGGGCATGCTTTTTTTTCAGTGTATACTGAACTTATAGTCTAGATTCTTGCCCAACATAACTTCGAAGTACTTTGCACACTCCCCAAAAGGAATTTAAATGCTACGTAAGCAGATGTACTTAACTTCAAAAATAAGCATGTAAACGCTAGTTTTTAGTTTTTATACCCTTCACCACTACTGTGGTACAGGGTATAATAAGTTTGTGCATTTGTATGTAACGACAAGAAGGAAAAGTCTGAGACCCATCGTTTAGCATACCGATCGTCTTAGAATTAAATTCTGAATCGATTTAGCTATGTCCGTCTGTCTGTCTGTCTGTCTGTCCGTCCGTCTGTCTGTTGATGTTTTTTTGTGTGCAAAGTACAGCTCGCAGTTTTAGTTCGATTGTCCTAAAATTTGGTATAGGGTCCTGTTTCGGCTCAAAGACGATCCCTATTGATTTTGGAAAAAATCGGTTCAGATTTAGATATAGCTGATATATATTTTTCACCGATCTGGTCATAGTTGGCGTGTATATCAACCAATCTTCCTCAAATTCCGTACATCCGAATATTTTATGAGTCTCGAAAAACTTGCAAAATATCATCCAAATCGGTTCAGATTTAGATATAGCTCCCATATATAGCTTTCGCCCGATTTACACGCATTTGCCCACAGAGGCCAATTGTTTGCTTCGATTTGGTTGAAATTTTGCACAGGGAGTAGAATTAGCATTATAGGTATGTGTGTCAAATTTGGTGGAAATCGGTTCAGATTTAGATATAGCTCCCATATATAGCTTCGCCCGATTTACACTCAAATGACCACAGAGGCCAATTTTTTGCTCCGATTTAGTTGAAATTTTGCACAGGGAGTATAATTAGCATTGTAGCGATGTGTGCCAAATTTGGTTGAAATCGGTTCAGATTTAGATATAGCTGCCATATATAGCTTTCGCCCGATTTACACTCAAATGACCACAGAGGCCAATTTTTTGCTCCGATTTAGTTGAAATTTTGCACAGGGAGTAGAATTAGCATTGTAGCTATGTGTGCCAAATTTTGTTGAAATCGGTTCAGATTTAGATATAGCTCCCATATATAGCTGTCGCCCGATTTACACTTATATGACCACAAAGGCCAATTTTTAACTCCGATTTAGTTGAAATTTTGCACAGGGAGTAGAATTAGCATTGTTGCTATGCGTGCCAAATTTGGTTGAAATCGGTTCAGATTTAGATATAGCTCCCATATATATGTTTTTCTGAGTTCGACAAAAATGGTCAAAATACCAACATTTTCCTTGTTAAATCGCCACTGCTTAGTCGAAAGGTTGTAAAAATGACTCTAATTTTCCTAAACTTCTAATACATTTATATCGAGCGATAAATCATAAATAAACTTTTTTGACGTTTCCTTAAAATTGCTTCAGATTTAAACGTTTCCCATATTTTTTTTTAATAACATTGTGTTCCACCCTAGTGCATTAGCCGACTTAAATTTTGAGTCTATAGATTTTGTAGAAGTCTATCAAATTCTGTTGAGATCGAGTGATATTTAAAAGTATGTATTTGGGACAAACCTTTATATATAGCCCCCAACACGGATGTGATATGGTATCGAAAATTTAGATCTACAAAGTGGTGCAGGGTATAATATAGTCGGCCCCGCCCGACTTTAGACTTTTCTTGTTTATTTGGCATTTTTAACAATTTTTGTACCCTCCACCATAGGATGGGGGGTATATTAACTTTGTCATTCCATTCGTAACACATCGAAATATTGGTCTAAGACCCCATAAAGTATATATATTCTGGGTCATGGTGAAATTCGGAGTCGATTTGAGCATGTCCGTGCGTCTGTTGAAATCACGCTAACTTCCGAACGCAACAAGCTATCGACTTGAAACTTGGCATAAGTAGTTGTTATTGATGTAGGTCGGATGGTATTGCAAATGGGCCATATCGGTCCACTTTTACGTATAGCCCCCATATAAACCGACCCCCAGATTTGGCTTGCAGAGCCTCTTGGAGGAGCAAACTTCATCCAATCCGGTTGAAATTTGGTATGTGGTGTTAGTATATGGTCTATAACAACCATTCTAAAATTGGTCCATATCGGTCCATAATTATATATAGCCCCCATATAAACCGATCCCCAGATTTGACCTCCGGAGCCTCTTGGAGGAGCAAAATTCATCCGATCCCGTTAAAATTTGGTATGTGGTGTTAGAATATGGTCTATAGCAACAATAAAAAAATTGGTCCATATGGGCCCATAATTACCCAGCAAAAAAAGAGCTTCCAAAAAAGTAGTTTGGATCCCCAATATGTGATCTGGAAGTAGTGCAAACTTGGACTACTCCAATGAATTTTACACGGGCTTATCATAGGACGGAAGTACTCCCTTTTTGGATCCTTTGCATTGCTTTAGAAGTTGTGCCCTGGAAGTTAATTTGAATGAAGAAATTTAAAAAGCGAACAAAAAATTTTTTCAACCAATTTCACTTTTTTTCGATCATATGTTTTAGTACACTATTATTTTCCTATTATCTAATTTTTACAATTTGAAAAACTTTTTCGCTCCGACCAGGGGTTGAACCTGGGTTTGCTGGCACCATAACAGAACGCCTTAGCACACTCAGCCACAAACGCCATTGAACATAAAGCGTCGAAAGGTCAATTCAAATGTGTGTGATATGATCGTAATACGACACCAAGGAATAACATTGTAATTGCTTCTCGAGAAGTTCTTTATTAGTATGAACGAAAAAATAAGAAACGCAGGTTCAAATCTCACCAGCGGCAATTTTTGTATCAAATATTTTTCTAAAAAATTATTTTTTTTAATGTTATGCATCTTTTTTATTTTTAATTTTCGGCATATATTTTCCATTAAAAATCAACAAAAAAAAAAAAAAAAAATAAAAAATTCTCGTAATTTGCAAAATCTTCTCAAAAGAACTTCCATGGAAGCGAAAAAGTCAAACGACACAGGTTCAAATCCCAGCGGGGATGAAATGTATTTTTTTCTTTATTATTATTTTTTTACTTTTTTATTAATTTTCAATTTTTTATTAGTTTTCTATTTTTTTTTTAATTTAATAGTCCAAAATTTGCACTTAAAATAGCCTGATTGCCTTCTTTCTAATACTTGTCCAGAAGAACTGCATCGTAAGTAGAAAAAAATCATTGGGGGATCCCAAGATGTGCTTTAGAAGAAATGTTTGTGCAGTTGTCCAAAAGGACTGCATCGGAAGTTGAAGAAACTCGTTGGGGATTCTGGGATGCGCTTTAGAAGAAATGTTTGTGGACTTGTCCAAAAAGGCTTCATCGGAAGTTGAAGAAACTCGATGGGGGATTTTGGGATGGGCTATAAAAGAAATGTTTGTGGAACAACTTCCATTTTTTTTTGCTGGGTATATATAGCCCCCATATAAACCGATCCCCAGTTTTGACCTCCGGAGCCTCTTAGAGGAGCAAAATTCATCCGATCCAGTTGAAATTTGGTATGTAGTGTCAGTATATGGTCTCTAACAACCAAGCCAAAATTGGTTCATATAGGTCCATAATTATATATAGCCCCCATATAAACCGATCCCCAGATTTGATCTCCGGAGCCTCTTAGAGGAGCAAAGTTCATCCGATTCGGTTGAAATTTGGTACGTGGTATTAGTATATGGTCTCTAACAACCATCCAAAAATTGGTTCATTTCGGTCTATAATTATATGTATATAGACCCCATATAAACTGATCCCCAGATTTGAACTCCGGAGCCTCTTGGAAGAGCAAATTTAATCCGATTCGGTTAAAATTTGGTACGTGGTGTTAGTATATGGTATCAAACAACCATGCAAAAATTGGTCCATATCGGTCCATAATTATATATAGGCCCATATAAATCGATCCCCAGATTTGACCTCCGGAACCTCTTGGAGGAGCAAAATTCATCCGATTCGGTTGAAATTTGTTACATTGCGCTAGTATATGGCCGCTAACAGCCATGCAAAAATTGGTCCATATCGGTCTATAGTTATTATGGCCAATGGCCAATCACACAAAAATTTGTCCATATCGCCAAATCTAATCTACAAAAATTTTAGTTCTATGGAAAATTTTGTCAAAAATTTTTTACTATAGAAAGTTTTGTCAAAATTTTATTTCTGTAGAAAATTTTGTTAAAATTTTATTTCTGTAGAAAATTTTGTCAAAATTTTATTTCTATAGAAAATTTTGTCAAAATTTTATTTCTATAGAAAATTTTATCAAAATTTTATTTATATAGAAAATTTAGTTAACATTTTATTTCTATAAAAAATTTTGTCGAACTGAATTATATACGTATTTAATCGGCCTTTTTTTTGTTTAATATATGTTATCCCCCGTATGGACTAACTTACTATTTAGAAGACGGCGTTAAGGATTTTTTAAGATATCTTGCCATCGGCAAGTGTTACCGCAACCCAAGTAATTCGATTGTGGATGACAGTCTTTAGTAGAAGTTTCTACGTAATCCATGGTGGAGGGTATATAAGATTCGGCCTAGTCGAACTTACGGCCGTATATACTTGTTTACTATATTTTCGTTCCTATACATTTAACAAATTTTGAACTCTGAGAGGAATTGCAACATTTCTCTCTTCTACTACTTTTTACTATGAGTAAAGTAAAGGAACACAACTATTATGTAGTAAAATTTTATACTTACCCATAAAGGCTTATCGACCTATGTGTATTTACAATAGGAATATAATTGAGAGTTATTTATTCGAAATAATTAATTACTGCATAAAAACTCAATTCTTAATATACGATATAAAAGTTATCTTATGACAACTAAAAATATGCTATAATTACATGTAAATTAATTGACTTAAATGGTAGGCAATATAATTTGTGCATCAGCCTCACCATATTCGCCAAAGTGGTTTGCATCTGTTCGAGTCAATGTTTATTGTGGCAGGTTGTTATTGCTGCTTTCTGAATGGCGAGTGTTGAAAATTATTCACGTATTCTTAATTACGAATTGCAAATGCGAATTGTTGCCATATTTAGTCATCACATTCTCGTACCACCGGATGAAGAATAATTGAAGCACCATTGCAACCAGTACGTTCCGATATAAAATCATGAAAATTACTTTCCAAAGCCCACATGAAACGTTTATGACCAGGAAGGACCTGTAATTGGAAATGGAATATGAAAGTGCAATAACAATGAACCATGAGAACAACCTCCATTCGCAAGCAAGAAACTTTAATTTTCATCTTTGCCTTTGTGAAAGCTGAGTTGATTATTTACCTGTGCTCACAGGCAAAAGGACAATTTAACAAAAACTTGTATAGTCGTGAAGATGATTAAAATTGGGGTATACCAGGATATTTGTTAATTCTAAATGTTTTATTAATTTAAATTGTCCAAAAATTGAGCCAACGAAGATTTTTATTAATGTAATAAAATATTTGCAATAAGCCACACAAAAAATGTTTTCCAATTAATATTTTAAATAAAATCTCTTGAATCATGAAAATTATATTATGATTCACAGAATTAATTAGACATAAAAAATATATTGGATTAAATAATCAATTTCTTTAGAATTTTCAATTTTGGTCCCAAACCCAATTACTATTTTAATTGAAAATCGCCGTAGAGTGTTGAATGTTTTGGATTAAATATGTTTTCAGTTTCATTCAACAATCTAATTGGAAATATTTGGATGTATATTATTTTGTGTAATAAAATTGTTGAACCCATAAAATCCATGATCACTGCTTTGAGAATTATATTATATGCTAATCTGCTAATATAAGTTACGGCCATTTGAAATCGTTTAATACACAGAATATCATATGTTCTGGATCGATCCCTTTTACTTGGGATGTTTTTGTCTAAGCTTAAGGCATTTGTATAACCCTAGATATATAGATTTATATTTTGTTCCTTTGCGGGTTTAACAGCTGTTTTTTTTTTCAAACAGAAAAAAATAAACTCCTTAAATCGACATAGCTAATTTTTCAATAATACTTCATTGAGAGTATATGTGTGTAAAGGGAGCCACCGTGGTGCAATGGTTAGCATGCCCGCCTTGCATACACAAGGTCGTGGGTTCGATTCCTGCTACGACCGAACACCAAAAAGTTTTTCAGTGGTGGATTATCCCACCTCAGTAATGCTGGTGACATTTCTGAGGGTTTCAAAGCTTCTCTAAGTGGTTTACTGGAATGAGGAACGCCGTTCGGACTCGGCGATAAAAAGGAGGTCCTTGTCATTGAGCTTAACATGGAATCGGGCAGCACTCAGTGATAAGAGAGAAGTTCACCACTGTGGTATCACAATGGACTGAATAGTCTAAGTGAGTGTGATACATCGGGCTACCACATAAATTAACCTAACCTATATGTGTGTAAAATGCCACTTTCAACCAACAATGGAGGAAAGCACAGAGCAGCGTTACCGTAGAGAATTTCAGAAAAGTGGCACAAAAAGTTGCACTACCAATAATAGGTGGCACACTCATTTAAAAAAAATGATAAAATTTTTCATTTAACGCTTTTATATCAGTATTTTATATAGAATTGTGAAATGATTTTTTGAATTTAGATTCTCACTAATCTAACAATCATTTGTATCTCAATTCCATTTAAAACCTTTCTTTGAAATTTAACATTAGGGTTAGTTTCCTTTGCATACTTTTAGGCGGACCACTTGTTCACTGAGAATATTATGACACAAAAGGGAAAATTGTTCATAAATATAGTATTGGAAAATTAAACTCGATTATTTGCTAAGACACCGACCATATCCGTAATCTTGAAGGCATTTGGGGTCACAATGTATAAAAAGTTCTACAGTGTAAATAAATGTAATTTAAAGTGGCTCAGTATGACGAAATGGTGGCACGAAAATGTTAAAAGTAGTACATTTAGTGACACAAAGTATCACGGCTTGAAAAAAGTGGCACAACGGAAACACTTGTGTATAAGGAGAGCCTTTGACTTTAAAACGAAAGTTTCGATTTCAACGTTCGATGTGGAAGATCATCAGAAAAAATTTTGCAAAAAAAATGTATAAAAAATAACTATCGCTTTTTTTACTTCGTTAAGCCACAGTTTCGACTCCTCGAGGACACTATCGGGTAGTGGAACATTTGTTCCCAAACGGGGACACTAACTCGATAAGAAGACGATATCGCCTATGAAAGTTTTGTCTTCCATGGGGCAGCCAAAAAAATGTTGTTTTAATTTTTATACCCTGCGCCACACTGTGGAACAGGGTATTATAAGTTGTGCATATGTTTGCAACACCCAGAAGGAGACGAGATAGACACATGGTGTCTTTGGCAAAAATGCTCAGGGTGGGCTCCTGAGTCGATATAGCCATGTCCGTCTGTCCGTGGACACATTTTTGTAATCCCAGTCTAGGTCGCAGTTTTAGTCCAATCGACTTCAAATTTGGCACAAGTATGTGTTTTCGCTCAGAATAGAACCCTATTGATTTTGGAAGAAATCGGTTCAGATTTAGATATAGCTCCCATATATATATTTCGCCCGATATGGACTTATATGGCCCCAGAAGCCAGAGTTTTACCCTAATTTGCTTAAAATTTTGCACAAGAAGAACAAGTAGTGCTATAGTCAAGTGTACCAAATTTTATTGAAATAGGTTCAGATTTAGATATAGCTCCCATATATATCTTTCGCCCGATTTGGACTAATACGGTCCCGGAAGCCAGAGTTTTACCCCAATTTGGTTGAAATTTTGCACTAGGAGTACAATTAGTAGTGTAGTCAAGTGTGCCAAATTTTATTGAAATCGGTTCAGATTTAGATATAGCGCCCATATATAGCTCTCGCCAGATTTACACTCATATGACCACAGAGGCCAATCTTTTACTCCGATTTAATTGAAATTTTGCACAGGGAGTAGAATCATCATTGTAGCTATGCGTGCCAAATTTGGTTGAAATCGGTTCAGATTTAGATATAGCGCCCATATATAGCTCTCGCCCGATTTACACTCATATGACCACAGAGGCCAATTTTTTGCTCCGATTTAGTTGAAATTTTGTACAGGGAGTAGAATTAGCATTGTAGATATGCGTGCCAAATTTGGTTGAAATCGGTTCAGATTTAGATATATCTCCCATATATAGCTTTCGCCCGATTTACACTCATATGACCACAGAGGCCAATTTTTAACTCCGATTTAGTTGAAATTTTGCACAGGCAATAGAATTGCAGCTATGCATGCCAAATTTGGTTGAAATAGGTGCATATTTAAATATAGCTCCCATATATATGTTTTTCTGATTTCGACAAAAATGGTCAAAATACCAACATTTTCCTTGTAAAATCGCCACTGCTTAGTCGAAAATTGTAAAAATTACTCTAATTTTCCTAAACTTCTAATAAGTATATATCAAGTCAATCAAAATCTGTCCAGATCTAGTGATATTTAAATGTATGTATTTGGGACAAACCTTTATATATAGCCTCCAACACATTTGACGGATGTGATATGGTATCGAAAAAATTTAGATCTACAAAGTGGTGCAAAATATCACAGAATTTTTTTATTTACATCCAAAACATTGAATTCGGATCACACCTAAAGAAGTGATGCAAATTCAGTGCAATGGCTGTTGAAAGGGACAAGCCCATGTTAAATTCATCGCTTCTGCGACAATTTTGCACCACTTCCGGATCAAAACAGAATATTTTCAGTACATTTTTGGCGACGCTTTTTTTGCTGGGGCACGATTCTGCATACATGTATTTTACAATTTCATGGAAATAGATATGTTATGTGATTACTATCGTTAATCTTATCGGTATACCCCAATATTCTTTTGCTCAACTTGTATTTAAATTATCTCACCGTAAATTATATAAATACATACCTGCGTCGAAAGACGACAATCACCACCACGCTGGACTTCCTGCAGATTTGATGGTTTAAAGCATGTCTCCGAGTCCCACAAGTAGATGTCATTTTCACCTTTGTAACGGAAGAACAGTGAACTGCCCCCATCAGCTCCCAGTAGAACAGTTTGTTTGCCATACGGTTTGCCACCCACATCCACAATAGAGCCAGCACCCTGACCCACACGTAAATATTCACCCTTAATGGAATATAGGCGAGATGAGCTCAAATAGCTAAAGAAGAGTGTCGATGTACCATCAGCTTGAACAGCTAGCGCTATGTATAGGACATCATTTGTGGGACATGTAGCTTTGGGTAAAACAATGCGGTATGATTTAGCACCGGTGATATCGTACACCAGAATACTGCGGGCGCCAGCATCTGCAACATAACTGCAAATAGACAAAGATAAATTATCATGGTCATGATGGTCTTCAATGATTCAATAATGTTGCCATTTTTAAGTTTGTAATTAATTGTATTCAATTATTGCTGATGAAATCTTTACGATAGGCACATGCTTGGTAATGCTTTAATTTACATACGAAAAAGGATGCTATTTTCAACATAAACCGTTGATAATGGGACTATATATTACCACCCATTATTTGTTAGTTCGTATCAGAATTTTTTCTTCCTGAAATTCGATGCACAGTTTTGTTCAAATAAATCTGCTTTAGTTTTTGTAATTTTCAAGTTCGACTAATCGAATTTTCAAAGTAACTATTCGACTTCTCATATTAACGAAAATCGAGTAATGGACATTTAATATAGACCCAAATCGATCTTCATGCCAAAAAAAGAAGCATCGTCTATGGAATACAAAATTTGCTTTTCGCTACCAGTCTTGATAGATGGGGATTAAATGTTGATCTTGTTAATATATTTATTCCAAAGGGATATATTTGACAAAATAGAATAGCAGCTTGCGATTAAGAAGTCGATAGCAGTGTTGTTAAAAATGGGAGTTCGGACGCCTTGTATTTATGAAAGATAATTTACTTCTAAATATTCAAGTAGTAAACATGAGGTGTTTGGTAGATTGGATGTTTTGGAAGATTCAGTATTCTGGCAAAATTTTCTATATAGAAATAAAATCTTGATAAAATGTTCTATATAGAAATAAAATTTTGAGAAAATTTTCTATATAGAAAAAAAAATGAGAAAAATTTTCTATAGAAATAAAATTTTTTATAGAAATAAACTTTTGAAAAAATTTTCTATAGAGATAAAATTTTGACAAAATTTTCTATAGAAATAAAATTTAGACCAAAGTTTCTATAGAAATAATTTTTTTTTTAAATTGTTAGTTTGGTTTTCAGTTATATTGTATTATTTCACAACAAATATGAAATAAAATTTTAACGAAATTTTCTATAGAAATAAAATTTTGACAAAATTGTCTATGGAAATAAAATTTTGACAAAATTTTTTATGGGAATAAAATTTTGGCAAAATATTTTTATGGGAATAAAATTTTGACAAAATTTTCTATAGAAATAAAATTTGGCGAAATTGTCTATAGAAATAGAATTTTGACAAAATGTCCTAAAGAAATAAAATTTTGTTAAAAAAGATTAAACCTATTTCTCGAAAAAATCCCCAAATTTATGGAAATGGCGAAATTGTCTATAGAAATAAAATTTTGTTTTGTTTTGTTGTTGTTGTTGTTTTTTTTTTTTTTTTTTTTTGGTTGGTTTGGTTTTCAGGCATATTGTATTATTTCACAGCAATTATGAAATAAAATTTTGACGAAATTTTCTATAGAAATAAAATTTTGACAAAATGTTCTATGGAAATAACATTTTGATAAAACTTTCTATAGAAATAAAATGTTGACAAAATTATCTATAGACATAAAATTTGGCAAAAATTTCTATAGAAATAAAATTTTGACAAAATTTTCTATAGAAGTAACATTTTGACAAAATTTTCTATAGAAATAAAATTTTGACATTTTATATAGAAATAAAGTTTTGATAAAATTTTCTAAGAAATAAAATTTTGACAAAATTTTCTATAGAAATAAAATGCTGACAAAATTTTCTATAGCAATAAAATTTTGACAAAATTTTCTATGGGAATAAAATTTTGACAAAAGTTTCTATAGAAATAACATTTTTTTTATTGTTTGTTTGGTTTTCAGTCATATTGTATTATTTCACAACAAATATGAAATAAAATTTTGACGAAATTTTCTATAGAAATAAAATTTTGACAAAATTTTCTATGGGAATAAAATTTTGGCAAAATTTTCTAAAGAAATAAAATTTTGACAAAATTTTCTATAGAAATAAAATTTTGGCAAAATTGTCTATAGAAATAGAATTTTGACAAAATTTTCTAAAGAAATAAAATTTTGTTAAAAAAGATTAAACCTATTTCTCGAAAAAATCCCCAAATTTATGGAAATTCCCCACCAAATCCCCAAGTCCCCAACTCAGAAATTTCGTCCCCATTCACAAAAAAATATCCCCAATTTGGGGAAATCCCCAATACTGGCAATACTGGTTTGCTATGGTGAATTTTGACTCTCATAAATGAGTGCTACCTGTTAAGGTCAATGATAATCGTCCGAATTTTTTATAGGTGTCACACTATATGTGAAATCACTCGAAGAAGCTTTTGTAATATACATAAATGTCTGCAGCATTGATATAGTCTTGAATCGATGTCTCTTGTTCATATGTTCGAGAAAGACACAAATCGGGGTTTTGTAAACGAAGGTAACCACAAGACACTGGTTGATATCCGGTTCGAAGGGCCGTGTTTATTATCATAAGATAGCGAACTCCAACAGCTATCTCAATTTGGGAGATCAGTCTTTGGAATTTCGTGGAATTTATTACATTTAGGGGGTTAGTACTTCTTGTTCAATATTCCTTATTGGAGGCAGTGGGCTAGCAATGAGCTTATGTTCGTTTACATGGGATAAATAATACTAATATTCAGTTGTTTTCTCATACATTCGAAACCTATATTTGATTGAGGGCTCGATGACTCGCAAACGTTCGTATACGGGTACACTTTTGCGTACTTGATACTAGGAAGCATATTTGAATGTATTCGGGTTTTCTGTTTTTTTCATGTGCTATCAGAGTAAAATTTATAATTTATACTCGACAAGTATAAATTATGTTTCCAGTAAAACTCGTTTTACAATAAAATATGGAAAGACATCTCCCATTTTTTGTGAACTCTGTTTTGTTTTGTAGTCAAGATGCAAAAAAAATTTTAATTTTGAAGAATTTTTCAGAATTATTAAAGCCAAGTTGTCCTTAGTCAAACATAATTTGCTTTCATGTAAACATACCCATTTTTAGATTGAATCACTTAACTATAAGGACAAAACGATTTCATTGAAAAGTTTATCGATTTTTGAACAAGGAGAAATGCGTCTTCTATGCTAAAATTCTTTCAAAAAACGCATTCGTATTTTAAGGATAAGAAACCTTTGGCCTCACGACAATATGTTTTCAGTGTAACATGTGGTCATTTCATGTTGCCATCTATCTTACAATTTAGGTTACACAATATTAAGGACAAAATTCTTAAATTAAATTTGCTGATATATTGAATCTTAAGATTTAAGACAAAAAAGATTCAAATATAAGCTACGATTTATTTTGAGGAAGTTTTTTTTTGGAATTAAGAAAACAGTTTACTTTGAAGTATCTATTATAATTTGGATTTTAAAACTGGCATTGTTTTGTACGTGAATAGCTTTATTAATATATCACAAGAGTGATTCGAGAAATGAGATCTGTATCGTAAATTTACTTATATTGATCCTAGATTTCAAGCTAAAAAAATTCTTTATTTTAAAGAAGCCTCATCTTTGGCCCGGAATGAATACCAAAAACCCCTCAAAATATTTGAATCGAAAATATTTGACATTTAAATTCAAAAAGAAGGAAACCCACATTCCAAAATTCGAAGTCAACGTTTTGTTATCTTTAATCAACTTTTGGGAGTTTTTAAATTCGCAACGAAATATTAAACAAGTATATACTGTCGTAATTTTGGCCAGGCCAAGTCTTAACCCTCTAATGCCCAATCCCGCCTTTAGGCGGGCTTCGTTAAATCAAGAAGCTTTTAGTTAAAACACACCTTAAGACCACAAACATTGGTAAAAGAAAAAAAGAAAACTTTGTTAAAACTGTTCAAGAGGCTTTGCAGCATAACAGGTTGGCTGATAAGTCCCCGGTCTAACAAAGAAAAACACATTTTTTTGTCAAAATTCGTTTTTATTATTCAACATAGTTACCTTCAAGAGCGATACAACGATTGTAACGACCTTCCAATTTTTTGATACCATTTTGGTAGTACTCCTTCGGCTTTGCCTCAAAATAAGCCTCAGTTTCGGCGATCACCTCTTCATTTCAGCCAAATTGTTTCCCTGCGAGCATCCTTTTGAGGTCTGAGAACAAGAAAAAATCGCTGGGGGCCAGATAATAGTCACTGTTGATGGTTTTTCCCTTCTCAAGATAATCGATAAAAATTATTCCATGCGCAATCCCAAAAAACGGAGGTCATTACTTTGCACTTTTGAGTCTTTTCACGCTTCGAAAACGGTTTACCGGTCGCTGTCCACTCAGCCGATTCTCGATTGGACTCAGGAGTGTAGTGATGGAGCCATGTTTCATCCATTGTCACATATCGACGGAAAAACTCGGGTGTATTACGAGTTAACAGCTGCAAACGCCGCTCAGAATCATCAACACGTTGTTGTTTTTGATCAACGCGGCACCCATTTTGCACAGAGCTTCCGCATATCCAAATATTGATGAATGATATGACCAACACGTTCCTTTGATATCTCTAAAGCCTCTGCAATCTCGATCAACTTCATTTTACGGTCATTCAAAATCATTTTGTGGATTTTTTGATGTTTTCGTCGGTAACCACCTCCTTCGGGCGTCCACTGCGTTCATCGTCCTCCGTGCTCATTTAACCACGCTTGAATTTTGCATAACAATCAATTATTGTTGATTTCCCTGGGGCAGAGTCCGGAAACTCATTATCAAGCCAAGTTTTTGCTTCCACCGTATTTTTCCCTTCAGAAAACAGTATTTTATCAAAACACGAAATTCCTTTTTTTCCATTTTTTTCACAATAACAAAAGTTGCTTCACAAAAGACGCTCTATCTCACAAACTAATTGACTTACAGACGTCAAATTTTGACACGAATCATTTGAAGGTTTGTACTATATAAAAATAATATGCATTTAATACTAGCGACGCCATCTATGTATCAGACCGGGGACTTATCAGCCAACCTGAATACTGAATTTTACCGTAAAAATTTTTCGTGTTTAGTTTTCTTGCTTTTGTGTCGTTAACATTGTATATTTAATCAGCTGGCAAAAAAATTTGGGCATTAGAGGGTTAAGTAGCGAATCAAATATAGGTAATAGTTTCCTTTCGTAAATGATATGATTTCGCAAAAACAAGTTAACAGTACATGATTTTTAACTCTAATGGCATTGAAACATTCTGATATGTGTTTTTCGCAGAAAAAGAACTTAATTGTAGGCATTAGGACAGATCAAAATTACTATGATCTCACTAAAATTTCCTCCTCCCACCATTAATTTGTTTAATTTATTGTAATTATTGTTTAATTTATAATAATGTAAACTAATTTAATACATTTAATTTCATTATAGGCATTAGACTTTTTGGTGCTATCAAATCAAGTCCACTAAGGTTCAAACCGGGAATATCTCATGACATTTATCGAAGAAGCGAATAAACACTGAAAACTACATGCAGGGTAAGTGTACATCCTATATCTTTGCATATTTATCCGCCCAAGCTCAATGAATAAATTCCCTGGAAACATTTTACACAACTTGCAACTTAAAGAGAACAGCCGAAAAGTATGTGATTGAGGCTGGCAACATACGAGTGGGCGATTGACTGTTACATTGTAGATAAAGTAAATTTAAGTGAATTGTTCAAAATTGTCTGCAGACTTTAAACAAACAAACTGTTTTAAACATCAAGTTCAATTTATAGGGAATATGATATGCTTTGATAGCAAAATATATTGAAATTGATTGATTTCCACACACAGACAACTTGTTGGATCATCCAGTTCAATTCAATTAATTATCAGTTTGTCTCAAGGCTAATATAATATTCGATTTCAATTCAATGTCAAAGAAAACCTAATAAAACCAAAACAATTTTAGAAATCTCCATAGTATGTAATTAGATGCGAAAATGTCATTCAAATTATCTAGGAGGATGGTCAAGGTAGAAACGAACTCAGGTAGGGTAGCTATTCTTGTGAATTAGTGATTATACACTGAAAAATACTTGCAGGGTGAGTGCATATCTATGTCTATGTATGAATGTGTACCCATTCAAGCGCAACGAATAAATTCTCTAACATTGTAAATAAATTGCAACTTAAAGAAAACAGCCAAAAAAATATGCTGACAGCATAAAAGTGGGCGCCGTTGTGGGCGAATGAATGTTACATTGTAAACTTTAAGCCAAGTATCATGTTCAATTTATAGGGAATTCTTTGACAACAAAAGATATTTCAATTGTATGATTTAAATACATAGATAACTTAAGACAATGGCAACTCAATTCAATTAATTATCAATTTATCTCACGTCTAATAACAGCTTGGCTGATAAGTCCCCGGTCTGACACATAGATGGCGTCGCTAGTATTAAATGCATATAATTTTTATATAATACCAACCTTCAGATGATTCGTGTCAAAATTTGACGTCTGTAAGTCAATTAGTTTGTGAGATAGAGCGTCTTTTGTGAAAAAAAAATGGAAAAAAGAATTTCGTGTTTTGATAAAATACTGTTTTCTGAAGGGAAAAAATACGGTGGAAGCAAAAACTTGGCTTGATAATGAGTTTCCGGACTCTGCCCCAGGGAAATCAACAATAATTGATTGGTATGCAAAATTCAAGCGTGGTGAAATGAGCACGAAGGACGGTGAACGCAGGGGACGCCCGAAAGAGGTGGTTACCGACGAAAACATCAAAAAAATCCACAAAATGATTTTGAATGACCGTAAAATGAAGTTGATCGAGATAGCAGAAGCAGAGGCCTTAAAGATATCAAAGGAACGTGTTAGTGATATCATTCATCAATATTTGGATATGCGGAAGCTCTGTGCAAAATGGGTGCCACGCGAGCTCACATTTGACCAAAAACAACAACGTGTTGATGATTCTGAGCGGTGTTTGCGGCTGTTAACTCGTAATACACCCGAGTTTTTCCGTCGATATGTGACAGTGGATGAAACATGGCTCCATCACTACACTCCTGAGTCCAATCGACAGTCGGCTGAGTGGACAGCGACCGGTGAACCGTCTACGAAGCGTGGAAAGACTCATAAGTCTGCTGGCAAAGTAATGGCCTCTGTTTTTTGGGATGCGCATGGAATAATTTTTATCGATTATCTTGAGAAGGGAAACCCCATCAACAGTGACTATTATATGGCGTTATTGGAGCGTTTGAAGGTCGAAATCGCGGCAAAACGGCCCCACAAGTCATTGTGAACGATTGCAAAAATTCATGAATTGGGCTTCGAATTGCTGCCCCACATACCGTATTCTCGAGATCTGGCCCCAGCGACTTTTTCTTGTTCTAAGACCTCAAAAGGATGCTCGCAGCGAAAAATTTGGCTGCAATGAAGAGGTGATCGCCGAAACTGAGGCCTATTTTGAGGCAAAACCGAAGAAGTACTACTAAAATGGTATCAAAAATTGGAAGGTCGTTATAATCGTTGTATCGCTCTTAAAGGGAACTATGTTGAATAATAAAAACGAATTTTGACACTAAAATGTGTTTTTCTTTGTTAGACCGGGGACTAATCAGCCAACCTGTTAGTATATTCGATTTCAATACATTGTCAAGGAACAAAGCATTATGGAAATTCCTAAAAAT
This sequence comes from Haematobia irritans, assembly GCF_050003625.1. Lineage (NCBI taxonomy): Eukaryota > Metazoa > Arthropoda > Insecta > Diptera > Muscidae > Haematobia > Haematobia irritans. The sequence continues at coordinate 154,662,504 of NC_134400.1, read as the reverse complement.
GGAATATACTTTAACTTAATTTTTGCACAATGCCGTTAAGTTTTTCCATAAAATTGTTCAATATAATCAAAAATATAATCTGAAAAATTCTTGAAGGTTAAGGGCATATATATACCAAGGATGGAAAATGCAGTACCATAGTACTTTTTTTCAATACTTTTTCACCAGTTCAGTACCTTAGTACCCTTGCGGATGATTTAGTACCTTTGTGTAGACATTTTTGAGCCGATATCAGATTTATGGTACAACAGTTTTGACAAAATATTTTAATATTTTCAGAAAGTCTTTCACAAAATAATAGTCTTTTACAAATTTGGCAAAACCGATAAGTTCATGTGGGAAGAAAATCTCGATTTTGTCAAAAACGCGATTTTATCGAATTTAAAGACTGTTTTAGTCGAAAAAAGCATGTGATTCTATATTGCGCTTCTACTTCTAGATAAGAAGTTATCGATCGTGTACAAAAATAATGCGAAACATTACAGCCACGGTCGAAACTTCTATAGAAAATTTTGTCAAAATTTTCTTTCTATAGAAAATTTTGTCAAAATTTTATTTTTATAGAAAATTTTGTCAAAATTTTATTTTTATAGAAAATTTTGTCACAAAGTTTATACTATAGACAATTTTGTCAGAAAATTTATTTCGATAGAAATTATTGTCAAAATTTTATTTCTATAAAAAATTTTGCGAAAATATTATTTCTATAGAACATTTTGTCAAAATTTTATTTTTATAGAACATTTTGTCAAAATTTTGTACTATAGAAAATTTTGTCAAAACTTTATACTATAGAAAATGTTGTCACAAAGTTGATATTATAGAAAATTTCCTCAGAAAGTTTATTTCGATAGAAAATATTATTTTTTTTCGAAAATGTTATTTCTATAGATTTTCTATTTCTATAGAAAATGTTGTCAACATTTTATTTCTATAGAAAATATTGTCAAAATTTTATTTGTATAGAAAATTTTGTCAACAATTTACGAGTATCTACAGTCTAAAGGTGCTCTTGACAATAATCTTCCAATGGAATTTTGTTGAAATTAGTGAAGAGTACTTTTTCGCTCAAAAAAAAAAAAATACCTTTTTGGTACTTTCTTAGAAATTGTATTTTCCATCCCTGATATATACGCAACCAGTAAATTCCCCGCAAACATTTTAAACATACTGCAACTTAAAGAAAACAGTCGAAAAGTATACTATAAAAAAATAAACATACATTATAACTGTGATTGAGGCTGGCAACATACGAGTGGGCGAATGATTGTTACTTCGTAAAGTAAATTTAAGTAAATTTTTCAAAATTGTCTGCAGACTATAAACAAATAAACTGTTTTACCATAATCATCAAGTTCAATTGTAGGGATTATGATATGCTTTGACAAGAAAAGATATTGCAATCGTTTGATTTAAACACTTATGCCCATATTCATAATAATTTACTGGCCATTTACCGAAGGAATTTGTATGGTAATAGTAGGTTTAAAGTGTACGTTAACTTTTATGAATATGAGTGTTAGACATTTTAACACAATTCAATTAAATGTCAATTTATCTCAATGCTATATTAGTATATTTCGATGCCCAGCGCATATCATTAGATGCGATTTCTAAATTAGATTTAAATTATCTAGGAGTATGTCCATGGCAGAAACGAATCCCATGCTATGCATTAGGGTAGATCTTCCTCACGCCATTTACAATAATGTTTATCCATAAATATTAGATTATTTGTTTCTGATGTTCCAACGGAGACATTAACGAGGAAAAATACTTGAAGCGCAGTGTTGCCAATTTGGTGCTTTTAGCACCAAATTTAGTGCTTTTTGATTTCTAAAAAGCACCAAATTGCCTTTTTGGTGCCTTTTCAAAAAAAAGCACCAACTTGGTGCTTTCTGGCATTTTCATTTAGTGCTTTTGGTGCTTTTTTTATTTTGAACAGTATTAGTTTAATTGATACAAAAATTTTGATTAGACTTTCAAGAGCCGAAAAAACTCAAATTTATTGCCAAATATAGAATTTGATTGTTATGAAGTTGGTATTGATTATTTTTTAATTAATATTGTTATTTAGGGTATTCTGTAGGAAAGTCGAGCGATGAGTGTCGAATTTTTGAATTTGGTAAAGATGTCATTAAAAACGTTTGTATTAGATTCAGACGCACACTGAAATAAGCAATAGACTCCTTCCATATATTAATATTTTGAAAGTTGAAAAACATCACTGATCAAAATGAATTGGACGAAAGCATTAAAACTGATCAAAGTGTATACTTGTATAGCGGTTCATAATGGTGAGTACTAAGTTCGAGTTTTGCCGCTAATGTGAAAACTATATCAGTAAACAAGGCATAAAATTATGCATATTTGCTGCAAATTTTATTAGAACTTAATGGGGAATAGCCAAAAGCAAATTTTCACAAAGTTTGTATTCCTTAAAATGAATTACTTAAGAAAAGTAATTATGAAAAATGGTAATTTTAGCAGCTAAACTCGATCTTAATACCCACGTTAACTTCTTAAAATTCAATTCACAAAAGTGTTTTTTTTTTTTTTTTTAGTAGAGCGTTTAATTTTCGATTTTGTGATGGAAGGTGGTATGTTAGAATTTGTAATATATTTTTGGTGCTTTTTGGCCTTGGGGAGTTGGCAACACTGTTGAAGCGTGAGTGCATATCTATATCTATGTATGTATGTGTACCCGTTCAAGCGCAACAAATTGACACTTAAAGAAAACAGCCGAAAAGTATGCTTTACAACATAAGCATACTGTAGAACTGTGATTGAGACTGGCAACATAAGAGTGGGTGAATGAAATTTTCGAAATTGTCTACAGATTTTAATCAAATAAACAAACTCTTTAAACATCATGTTCAATATGATATGCTTTCACAGTAAAATATATTGCAATTGTATTATTTAAACACATAGATAACTTGTTGGATCAACCAATTCAATTAAATTAATTATCAATTTGTCTCAAGGTTAATACAATATTCGATTTCAATTCAATGTCAAGGAAAAACAAATAAAACAAAAAATAATTGTAGACATTTCTCACGCATGTAATTATATACGAATTCTAAATTAGATTTAAATGGTCTAGCAATATGTCCAAGGCCTTCTTGTAACACAAGGATAATGTAGCTATAATACAAAAGAATATGACAATACTTAAAAAATTCGTCTTATACCTTGTGAGTTATTGTTCTTTTTCTTTGTTTGGTCCGTTTGTTATTGTTGTTCATGTTGTGACAGGGTGTTTACGAAGAAATTCAATGGCTTCTCTTATTCCCAATGATATACGACCGCGTGACAATGAAAATAAACAAATTGACAATTTATCATACCCGCAGGCAGCCAGAAGACGGTTTTCATTAGTCTTCTCAATTTTTCTTCAATTTGTTGGTTTTCTACTTCGACACTTTTATGGATTTTATTTTCAAGTTGAGATGATATTCTTTTTTATACCGCGCCACACTGTGGAACAGGGTATTATAAGTTAGTGCATATGTTTGCAACACCCAGAAGGAGACGAGATAGACACATGGTGTCTTTGGCAAAAATACTCAGTGTGGGGTCCTGAGTCGATATAGCAATGTCCGTCTGTCCGTGAACACATTTTTGTAATCAAAGTCTAGGTCGCAGTTTTAGTCCAATCGACTTCAAATTTGACACAAGTATGTGTTTTGGAATAGAACCCTATTGATTTTGGAAGAAATCGGTTCAGATTTAGATATAGCTCCAATATATATCTTTCGCCCGATAATACGGTCCCAAAAGCCAGAGTTTTACCCCAATTTGGTTGAAATTTTGCACTAGGAGTAGAATTAGCATTGTAGCTATGCGTGCCAAATTTGGTTGAAATCGGTTCAGATTTAGATATAGCTTTCGCCCGATTTACACTCATATGACCACAGAGGCCAATTTTTTGCTCCGATTTAGTTGAAATTTTGCATAGGGAGTAGAATTAGCATTATAGCTATCCGTGCCAAATTTGATTGAAATCGGTTCAGATTTAGATAAATCTCCCATATAGCTTTCGCCCGATTTACACTCATATGACAACAGAGGCCAATTTTTAACTCCGATTTAGTTGAAATTTTGCACAGGGAGTAGAATTAGCAGTGTAGCTAGGCGTGCTAAATTTGGTTGAAATCGGTTCAGATTTAGATATAGCTCCCATATATAGCTTTCGCCCGATTTACACTCATATGACAACAGAGACCAATTTTTAACTCCGATTTAGTTGAAATTTTGCACAGGGAGTAGAATTAGCAGTGTAGCTAGGCGTGCTAAATTTGGTTGAAATCGGTTCAGATTTAGATATAGCTCCAATATATAGCTTTCGGCCGATTTACACTCATATGACCACAGAGGCCAATTTTTTGGTCCGATTTAGTTGAAATTTTGCACAGGGAGTAGAATTAGCATTATAGCTAGGCGTGCCAACTTTGGTTGAAATCGGTTCAGATTTAGATATATCTCCCATATATAGCTTTCGCCCGATTTACACTCATATGACCACAGAGGCCAATTTTTAACTCCGATTTAGTTGAAATTTTGCACAGGGAGTAGAATTAGCATTGTAGCTATGCGTGCTAAATTTGGTTGAAATCGATTCAGATTTAGATATAGCTCCCATATATAGCTTTCACCCGATTTACAATCATATGACCACATACGCCAATTTTTAACTCCGATTTAGTTGAAATTTTGCACAATCGCCACTGCTTAGTCGAAAAGTTGTAAAAATTACTCTAATTTTCCTAAACTTTTAATACATATATATCGAGCGATAAATCATAAATAAACTTTTGCGAAGTTTCCTTAATTTTTTACTAACATTGTGTTCCACCCTAGTGCATTAGCCGTCTTAAATTTTGAGTCTATAGATTTTGTAGAAGTCTATCAATTCTGTCCAGATCGAGTGATATGTAAATGTATGTATTTGGGACAAACCTTTATATATAGCCCCCAACACATTTGACGGATGTGATATGGTATCGAAAATTTAGATCTACAAAGTGGTGCAGGGTATAATATAGTCGGCACCGCCCGACTTTAGACTTTCCTTACTTGTTTTAGTTTGCAATTTGTCTTTAACTTTGTGTAAGTTTTAGGGGATAAGCGAAAGCAGATACAGAGAAGAGAATGGCTACCATTTGTTTGCCAGTTGTCTTCCAAGAAATCATTAAAACCAACTGTCGAAGTCGAGTTCAAACTACTGCACTTTTAAGCATTCAAAACATCGATATGATGGGTCATCCGCCTTACAGTCCATATTTGGCATCGAATGACTTCTATTTGTTCCCGTAAGTAAAAAATAAAATGAGAAATCAACGTTTTTCGACACCTGAAGAAACGTTTGATGCGTTCTGAATGCATTGCTTGGTTAAAATGCACACAAAAGTGTATAAAAATAAGGACATTTTTCAGCGAAAAATTTAAATTTGCTTCCTAGAACCAAGTACACAAAACCCAAATTTAAAAGAGAACTATGTCTTAAAAGTATCCTTACTTGAATTCTCCGCTTCTTTGGCTCGGAATCAATACAAAAATTGTTAAAGTAAAGACAAAATCTTTGGAACCGGACATGCTTTTTTTTTAGTGTATATACAAAGCTATATATATTTACATCTGAATCGATCTGAACAAAATCTCTAGAGTTAACATTTAAATAGGCTTATGCCCTGGGGCGGAGCACACTGCTACTAAAAATATTGGAAATATTTAAATCTAAACTCTTTTTGTATTATGTATGGGGCTTTGTCTAAATCTGAGCCAATTTGACACACATTTCTCAAATGTTAATTATTCTCTATGTGCACATTTTCAAGTAAATCGGAGAGAAATTTTGACCTGACTCTATAGACTGGCAATAAATCTGAACCGATATTGACCACATTTGGCATTCGTAGTAAGAATGTTAATCCTGCTCCCTGTACACAATCGGAGTAAAACTTTGGTCCTTTGTGCCATATGAGCTATATCTAAATCTAAACCGATTTTTTCCAAACTCAATAGGGTTCTATTTTAATCAAAAAATATGTTCACAGACAGACGGACATTGCTAGATTGACTCAGAAGCATGGTTGCCACAGGTGGTAGAATTCTACCAAGAATTCTATATAGGTAGAATTTTTAAAATATACCTGTCCAACTAAGAGTTACTTAAATTTTCTTTAGAATAAAATTTTGTAATTTTCTATAGAAACAAACTTTTGACAAAATTTTCTATAGAAATAAATTTTCGCATTGTTGTTGTTTTTTTATTTCAGCTTAAAACCATGCATTGACTAAACTAAAAGTGTAGCTTAACCAACAGAGGAAAAGAATATTTGTCAAATTTATTTGGGCAAAGCCCTATAGACTGCAAGATGGTTGGATGGACGCACGTTTCGGAATTACCACATTCCTCATCAGCATCCTCTATTTGCAGCAAAACTATCAACCAATCATCAGAATAAATTCAGGCAGTTCAATAAACCCAAGGTGAACCACACTTGAACCTTCCGACAAAATTTTCTATTGAAAAAAAAAATGGACAAAGCTTTCTATAGAAATAAAATTTTGCAAAAATTTTCTATAGAAATAAATTTTTGCCAAAATTTTCTATAGGAAATTTTTAGGTTTCTATCGAACTAAAATTTCTATTAACTTCTTTAGAATACAATTTTGACATTCTCTATAAAAATAAAATTTTGACAAAATTTTCTATAGAAATAAAATGTTGAAAAAATTTTCTATAGAAATAAAAATTTTACAAAAATTTCTATAGAAATAAAATTTTGATAAAATTTTCTCTAGATTATATTTGGCTCGAGTGGTAACCATGATTATGAACCGATATGGACCAATTTTTGTGTGATTTGGTATCGGCTTTATATAACTATAGACCGATATGGACCAAATTTGGCATGGTTGTTAGCGGCCATATACTAGCGCAATGTACCAAATTTCAACAAAATCGGATTAATTTTGCTGCTCAAGAGGTTCCGGAGGTTAAATTTGGGGATCGGTTTATATGAGGGCTATATATAATTACAAACCGATATGTACCGATTTTTGCATGGTTGTTAAAGCCCATATGCTAACAACACGTACCAAATTTCAACCGGATCGGATGAATTTTGCTCCTCCAAGAGGCTCCGGAGTTCAAATCTGGGGATCGGTTTATATGGGGGCTTTATATAATTATGGACCGCTATGGACCAATTTTTGCATGGGTGTTAGAGGTCATAAACTAACATCACGTACCGAATTTCAACCGGATCGGATGAAATTTCCTTCTCTAACAGGCTCCGCAAGCCAAATCTGGGGGTCTGTTTATATGAGGGCTATACGAAAAAGTCGTCCGATATGGCCCATTTGCAATACCATCCGTCTTAGAGCAATATTTCGATGTGTTACAAACGGAATGACAAAGTTGATATACCCCCCATCCTATGTGGAGGGTATATCCTATAAAAAAGAACTTTAAACTAAATATGCAAAATCCTCAAAGAAGTATTAACCTATTTTTGAAGATTTTTCATCTTTAATCTAAGTATCCAATATCTCAGTTAATTTAAAGATTATTTCTTTAAATCAAACATGTTTTTCTGTACTTTAAAGATATACGACATTAAAAGAGATATGTTAATTTCAAAGATTTGTGTCCTAAATTTAAGGACAACAATTTTTAAATCAAAGGCTACGTACGTTCTTTTAATAAAATTCCTTTGCTATAAAGAAATTTGTCCCTTTTATTGTGTACATTGGGAAACCAATAATTATGCTAAGGCATATTATCCTTAAAGTAAAGAAAAACATTTTTGAGTTAAATAAATCATCCTTAAATTAACTGACATATCAAATCTTTAGATTTAAGATAAAAACGCTTCAAATACAGACTAACGGCCATTTTCATGTAGCTCCGTTAGGCTTTAACTGTCAGTTAACAGAAAGTAAATTGCAAATATCTTTTCTCCAGTTAACTTTAACTGAAAAATTTCTAGCAGTTAAGTTTCTAACTGACATATATAGGCAAGATGACAGATATGTCCATAGTGCGGTTTAAATGTTCGTTAGCTAAGGTAGCACTAACGGAGCTTCATGAAAATGGGGTTAAGACTTATTTTGAGGATTTTGTATCTTTGGTTTAAAGTTTTGTTTGGAATTACCAGAACATTTTGTACTTGGAAGTATCTGTTATAATTTGG